>NC_072472.1:24907031-25109531 GCF_027596085.1 Anoplopoma fimbria | reverse complement strand
TCCAGACCTCAGTCATCACCAAGCTTAAAGGTGTCACACTGACCAACAGCTCTGAGACCGGGCTTTACCTGTGGGGTGCTGAGGATTATGTCATACCCCCGAATGTGAGTGAATCTGTCTGTCTGTCCGTCTATCTATCTATCTATCTATCTATCTATCTATCTATCTATCTATCTATCTATCTATCTATCTATCTATCTATCTATCTATCTATCTATCTATCTATCTATCTATCTATCTATGAAGCTTGTAATATTGATGTCAGTGAACTGCCCAATTACTAGCCTGTCAAGAGAGATTACGGGGCTATTGAGTGTCTGCTTCAGCGGATATCATTAGCCTTAGCATCTGTCGCATCAGATTTAACAATATTGAACTTCTTAGGAGTGTAATTTGTTTAACCTTTTGCCTCTCAATCTCAATGTCTGGTCCTTAATTTCATTTTGCAGGGTGAGCAGGTGTTCTTCGTAGTAACAAATTATATAGAGACCCCCAACCAGAGGCTTGGGTTCTGCGCTGAGGTGAGTATACAGAGGAGGGCGAATCTCATTATTTACTTTTGATTGTGTGTGTTATTTTCCATCCTAATATCTGAAATTACTGAAGGTAACACTTTGCTAGATTACCAAATCAACACAAATGTATTTTCACATCCCACAGAGCTATAAGGTGCCAGATGGACGATGTCAAAGTGATGATGACTGTGTCGAAGGGGAGGCTGTTATAGCTGGCAATGGTGAGAATCATTTATTCATCTCAAATCAGAATCAGATCTAAATAGTTTTTAGGTTTTTAGTTTTCTTATCTTAAAACAATATTTTCTTTCACATAGAGTCCATTTTAGTTTCAACGATATTTTCCATGACATGTATTTTATGCATCACATAACAGTACACACAATACCAGCAGTATTCCAACTTGTCTTGTAGCATAAACTCTCTTTAAGCTCCACCCAGCCAAGAATCTTTGCTCTCTCCGTCAGGAATAAAGACCGGGTTGTGTTTAAACAGCACTGGGACCTGTGAGATTCACGCCTGGTGTCCTGTTGAATACAGCGAGAGACCCACGTGAGACCCCCCCCCCCCTCCCCTCATGCAGAACTCTGGAAATGTGCCATTTTGTTCTTCTACATTGACACTGACTCTGATCCCTCACAGGGGCCGAGATATTTCACAGGTTCTATTTATTACTAATGTAGCCTGTCAGCTCCTCTCGTTTTGTTTTTATTTCACACAGCTGCCTGTCTCTCTCTCCCCCCCTCTCCAGAGAGCCCTTACTGAGCGAAGCAGAAAACTTCACCATCTACATCAAAAATTTCATCAGGTTCCCAAAGTTTGAATTCTCCAAGTGAGTGTCCGTAAGTGGTGCTGATTGTTGGTGGTGCCTGTGGTCCCAGGGCATCGTGACATAGATCACTGAGTGAGACCCGACGGCTGCTTTGAATAGCTTTAGGGTGCAGAGAGCCTTCTATTTATACCAGCCTGTGCATTGCACCCAGTGAGACAGTGAGACAGTCATCTGAGACGTCCTTGACAGCAGGCCTTGCCCTGGACAGGTGTCCCATCAGACTGGGCTAACCCGGGGAGCTGCAACGTGTCCATCACTGTCCGTCTGTTCAAGTACTACAAGAAAGCAGAGAGATGCCACAAGCCTCTGCTAATACATCGGTCAGGATCTTATTCTAATTACACGACCATCTCTCTCTTATGTTTCCGCACTAATCTTTATACGCTTCATGGGGATTGGCTGGTAATACAAATCCCTTTTAATGGGTGCTACTCGGAATGACTGGCAGCAGTACTTGACGTACAGTGTGGCACGTCCAGTTTGTGCTTAGAGCCAGAGGGCTCGTAATGGTGTGGGTTGATTGACATATGCAGACTGTATATGCTGTTGGTGGTGTGTGTGTATAGAGGACATTTCTACTCTTACAGTTCAGTCAGAAATAATTAAAGTAAGAGATCGTCAAAGATAGTGCAAGAGCTTTCTAAGGTGAAGCAGTCATGGTGATTGAAAGGTCAGATATGCCAATATGAGAAGTTGAGAGAATTCTGGGGTCGGAGTTGGAGGGAACAGGTGTCTGTTTCTGTCACTTCAGCACTTCTTCTACCGCATGTAAAACTCCAACTTACACTTCAGAGGAGAGTTTAAATGTTTTTTTTGTTCAATGTTGAAACTCAACTTCCCGAAGATCTGACATATGATACCTGTGCGTCATGTCTGCTGTATTGACCTTTTAGGTCCAACGTCCTTGACACCTCTAACGACAGCTACCTGAAAAGATGCTCCTACGACAGAGAGGACAACCTGTACTGCCCCATCTTCCGCCTCGGAGACCTGGTCAGCTGGACTGGATATGACTTCCAGGGCTTGGCTGCTAAGGTACAAAGTGTAATAATGTGACAGTTGAGACAGTGTGTGTGTGTGTGTGTGTGTGTGTGTGTGTGTGTGTGTGTGTGTGTGTGTGTGTGTGTGTGTGTGTGTGTGTGTGTGTGTGTGTGTGTGTGTGTGTGTGTGTGTGTGTGTGTGTGTAAGTAATTTAAATTCCTGGATTTCTCACGGTCATTTGATAATAACATCACACTTGTACTACCTGTTGAACTAAAAAATGATGGGAATCAGTACAAAAGCAGTGTCTCCTCATCATTCTATATGGGGTGGAATTACTTTTCTGGGAACTAGAAAAACAGTTTTCTGCAGGCGACATTTGTCACCCATCTCTCTCTCGTTCTCTCTACTTCCTGTTTGTATTCAATAACAGACATGTTCCATGAAATCAAGGCCTAATTTACTGCTTCAGTTTGGGTCAAATCCAAAATGAATCCAAATTCAACCCTGTAGAGGACAGAACATGTGCACCCCTGTGCATCAGGGTAAAGAGTACAGTACAGTTGTGTGAAAGCAAACACAGTCTCTGGACTGAAGCTAAGCTTGACTACAGCAGAGGAGTGTCATATTACTCTAAAGTTAAGGCAGTCATTGTCTAAAATAGATTTTTCCTTGGACTTTAATTTTCAAGATAGAAAAAGACAAGCAGCAATATTAAACCACATGGAGCCATGGTCGACGGTTCGAATAGGTGTCTGTGCTGTGATTGGCTAGAAGCACATAATGTAATATTTAATTGGAGGCAAAATCTGAGAAGAGTTTAACTTATGAGTACTGCAATTTAAGAATACTAAAATTCAGGTGGATCATGGATTTTTGCCTTATTGGAAATCACAGTGGTAGTGCAGAAATAGTTAAATAATCCATCTTTTGGGCTAAAACAATCTGATCACGAGGGCCAGATTTCAGCAATTATGAAGTGTGTCAATATAGCGACGAGCTGCAGTAACATTACATTACATTTCCGAGGCTGCTCCGATATTTACATCTCAATGTTTTTGTCCGTCAGGGTGGGTCCATTGGTATTCTCATTGAGTGGAACTGTGACCTGGATAAGGACTCCTCACAGTGTAATCCACAGTACAGCTTTACCCGTTTGGACATAAACTTGAACAACTCGGTCACATCAGGATACAACTTCAGGTACATCGCTTCAGGCATTCAGCGAGAAATCAAATCATCCCACCGATCAACCCCTCTTACCTGTTTTATTTTTCATCTTTCATCACCTGATCTTTGCCCCTACAGATACGCCAGGTATTACAAGGATCAAAATGGTGAAACCTTTCGCACTTTGTATAAAGTGTATGGGATTCGCTTCGATATAATGATCAACGGCCAGGTACAGCAGTGATATGATCCGGTTTTTTTCCTAAGGGAGGTACATGATTTCTGTAATAGACTTCCACTGAATATCTGTTATTGTTTTGCAGGCCGGCAAATTCAATATTGTTCCAACAATAATTGCCATAGGCTCTGGTGTTGCCTTGCTGGGTGCAGTGAGTAATTTAATACAATTTACGTTAATGTGTCAGTGGATAATTAGTTATACTTTACGTTGGAAAAACATCCTATTAATGTGTTATGAGAGGGTGATGACTGATGACCAGCAACAAAAATAAGGAATTCCTGCAGGTTGTGAAAATCCAGTTAACATTATTATTTGTTCTTTCAGGGAGCCTTCGCATGTGATATGATTCTACTGTACATGATGAACACGAGCTCCTTCTACCGAGAGAGGAAGTTTGAAATCATCAACTTTAAGTATGACTAACTGTGTTAACACAAACTTCAGTGGTGGGCTTTTTCTTAAATCAGCCATTTTCTAAACGTTTAACACAACATTTCTTGGGTCATCTCTCTCGTACTGTATGTCACAGGAAAGAGCGGACCAAATCCAAGGAAGGGAAGACAGGACAGCGGGAAAGGAGATCCAGGAAACCAGCTGGGGAGAAAGAGGACGCCAACTCAACCAAAAAGGACACAGAAGACACTGCAGAGAGCCAGCTGCCTGTGGACCAACGGGGTCCCACCATTCCACGCAACACAGGACAGCGATACTCTGCTGCCATTCTCTCTCCCCAAGGTGCAGAGCCAAGGCATCACATCACCTTCTCTTCAGACTGTTAAGTTCAGCAGGCAGAACAAGACAAATCACCTGTAGCGGTCTGCAAGAGGTGGAACCAAGACGGACGGATGTCCACTTCTCACCTACTGGCCTGACTGCTGGCATGCCACTAGCTTCAGTGATGTTTGTCCTGACTACACATGTTGGACCAGAGAGATGTTAATGTTCGGCACTGTGAAAGTGGGCCAGGAAGCTGATGTAGAAATACACAGAAAGATGGTTTTCAGTGGCGGGGTCAGGGTCCAAAGCTGGGATGTGGGAGATTACGACAGGTTCATTGATAATGATATGCCAAAGTGACAAAAGTGATTGATCCAAGACTTTGTCAATTGCCAAATATTGGCAGATTACTGCTTTACAAATACAAATATTTAAGTGTCTTGGTTTCATGTCATAAAATCAATGCTTATAGCTTATTAGGCTGTTGATCAGACTAATTAAGCCAGTTGGAGTCATATGATTGAGTTTATAGTTATAAAAACAAACAAAATACTAACCTTGATAGATTCATGAATGTCAATTGCAGGATTCGATTAATTAAAACAGACCATGCAGACTAATAAATAAACTGTAAAGGAATTTCTGCTAAATCAGTTCGCAAAACACCTAAATTATTTTATAGGCATGGATTCAAAATGAAAATCTTAAAAGAAATTACTGCAATTGGAAGCAATATGTAAGAAAATCAGTGAACGGTCTTAATTGTTGGTATTTCAGTGGAATGCATTGTGTACCTCTGTTGTAACAGGAATTCAAATGTCTCTGCTGTTCGTTGACGATGATCTCAGCCATGCAATGGCTACAACGCAATCTTTTTCACAACATCATTCACATGTGAAGCTGTGGAATGCAGTTGTGATGTGCAAAAAGTCAATCGAGAGTGAAAAAAAAAAAAAAAAAAAAAAACTGCTGTTCACTGGCTGATTGTTAATGAATGGTGCAGGACAGTGAAGTGCATGGACTCCTTTTTGATTGTTCTTCCGGTTACTATTTATTAAATGGTTTTATTGTTAGAAACAAATGTATTTGTCGTGTTTCTTTCATGATGTCAACAAATGAAACTACCTGATGACAAATGGATAAATAATGTATAAAAACAAGTTGTAGAGAGGTATTTATTTTAATCAGGAATCAGATTTGTTATAATTTAACTATGATATTGTACATGAAATGTAATGAAAAGTGCTTACACCTTGGATGTAATCTGGTTTGATCTATTACAGTCTACATTATCATAACTCTGGCTCTTATCCTGGTATGGATAGCACAGATGAGCACAGAGCAGGAGTTACAGGTTGAATAAAGTCATAGTCACTGCTAAGTGTTGAGCTTGAAAGAAAAGAAGGGTTTATTCTGCATACTATAATTATTGACACATCCTCTGTTTAAACAGTTCAAAATGGAAGAAGTCTTTTACTAATGGCTTATCTACAAAACAGCAGGGCAGACAATAGCGTTAATTCAAGGTTATTTGTAATAGATCATTCTAGTACACATGCACCATTCCGTAGAGGAAAGTCCAGAACAGGACGTAAGTGAAGAGACCTCCGACAAGGCCCCCGGTGAAGAGCAGCCGCCGCGATTTAAAACATTTGTTCCACCGCCGTCCGGCCTTCAGAATGAGTAGCAGGGAGAGGAGGAAAGCAGAGAGTAAATAAAAGATGAAGCCATACAGTCCAGTCAGCCCGAGGATGCCAGCTGTTGCTCCGGACAGAGCGGACACAGAGGTGCGGCAGTAGTCCAGCACGGCGGCGTTTCCCCTCACAGCCACTTCACTGATGAAATGTGGTCCTTCGCGCTTTGCGACAATTGCTGCCATCTTGGCTCAGGTCAGCTGTCACAGGGAGGTTCTCCTGGTTCAGGTCAGCTGTCACAGGGAGGTTCTCCTGGTTCAGGTCAGCTGTCACAGGGAGGTTCTCCTGGTTCAGGAGAGATTGACACACGAATAGGAACATTTACTCAAATGACCCTAACCTGCACACAAGAACAGTTTGGAAACACTTTGTTTTACTCCACTAAATGTACACATGATTTGATCAGTAATATTAATACAGTGACATAACACTCACAGCCTCCACTCTGCTGAATACGCGACAACTTAAGATGATAAAATTGACATTTGGTCATTATTATGCTGGAATAAAAGAAGATGAATTACGGACTTTCACCTGTTGTCACTTTTACTTTAAAAGGATCATAATGCTTATTCAACAACTGCAAAGCAAGCTAATTGCTACAGCAGAACAGATCATTTGCATTCAATACGTTGACGTGATATATTAACTATATATTTTAACATATTTAACAACTATGAGGGTGAACTGACAAACAGCGGCCTGTCTCGATGCATTGAAAGCCCCTCATATATGTGGCTATGGTTGATGTTAGCTTAGCCTAGCCCTGACCAATGTCAATCAAAGTAGCTCCGTTAGCTACTGCCAGCAACATGACGACACAGACAGACCCGGTCAGAGACACACAGACCCGGTCAGAGACACACAGACCCGGTCAGAGACACACACAGACCCGGTCAGAGACACACAGACCCAGTCAGAGACACACAGACCCGGTCAGAGACACACAGACCCGGTCAGAGACACACAGACACAGACCCAGTCTGAAGGGCCTGCTTGTTCTCCTCCCGGGTACCATGGAGCTCACATGCTAGCATTAGCCATTAGCTAAGGCTCGTCATCTGCAGCTCGCTAACAGTTGACAGATTCTCACCGGAAGTAGACGCGGGGCTCGTCACAGCGGTCACACGCACACACACACACACACACACACACACACACACAAACACACTCTGTGGCTCCTCAGGCTGGATATGTTGTGACTTTAAGGGACGTCAGCTGATATTGCTCAGAAACAGCACATTCATCCCCGTTTGGATAACACGCCTATCGCAGACCCGGCCATGTTGCTTCGCAGTGCATTGTGGGAAACGTCGGAACCGGATCAGACCAAACGAAGGCGAGGGTGTGGTGCGTTCTAAGACCGGCAGAGAGTGGGACATTTCACAACCACACTAAACAGACGAAAGCGAAATGAAAATAAAAAACAGCAATATAACAATTGATTGTTGTTGTTGTTGACAATACAATTACAATAACCTTGTTTTGATTTCTTTCTTAACCTCTGATGCAGGATCTTTAGTTTTAGCCATAGCTGGTTGGGGAATGGGTGACAACATATAATCTAGATATCAGAGACATAACCAATAAACAGCAGAATAGCAGACAGGTAATCAATCCTTCTCACCTACAATATTTAGCATTGTCATATCAGATGGAGTAAGTAGGCTAATAACTTAACTCCATTCAGATGCCATACAGGTGACACTGCCCAGTGAATGAAATGCAGGCTTTACTCGGTCAGGAAGGTTAGGACCTGTTGTCATTGGGCTTCTGGTTAATGGCACGAACATAAACAATTGTGATATTTTCGATTTTTGTCTATAGTATTTAAAAGATAGAAATAATTGATTTTGCGTATTTACTGATGTTAAAATGTCCGATTTCCTACATCATTGAATGCAGCAGAGCTACAGCTGATTGCCAAAGCACGACGTCCAGCAGCAGCATGTCTCACGTCCTGGCAGTGGACCTGGGCACCACGTCTCACGTCCTGGCAGTGGACCTGGGCACCACGTCTCACGTCCTGGCAGTGGACCTGGGCACCACGTCTCACGTCCTGGCAGTGGACCTGGGCACCACGTCCGTAAAGGCTGTTTTATTTGAAACTGGCTCCAGGTCGGTTGTTGCGAGTCGGTCTCTGCCGACTACGTGTGATATAACAGACCACAGCGGGATACAGGTGAGTTATTACCGTCATCACACAACGACGTTACCTGTCTGCTCAGCAGTGCTAACGCTGTGTTTGTCCCTGGTGGAACCGGACCAGGCGAAGGAGCAGGACACCGGCCGGATCATAGACACTCTGAACCGGTGCATCGGGCTGCTGCCCGGAGACAAGCTGCGGAACGTCGTCAGCATCGGGCTGTGCGGACAGATGCACGGAGTCCTGCTCTGGAGAGCGAGGAGCGGTGAGAACAGCACACTGGATCCATGCAGAACATGGCTATCACTGGATCCATGCAGAACATGGCTATCACTGGATCCATGCAGAACATGGCTGTCACTGGATCCATGCAGAACATGGCTATCACTGGATCCATGCAGAACATGGCTGTCACTGGATCCATGCAGAACATGGCTGTCACTGGATCCATGCAGAACATGGCTATCACTGGATCCATGCAGAACATGGCTGTCATTGGATCCATGCAGAACATGGCTGTCACTGGATCCATGCAGAACAGTCACTGGATCCATGCAGAACATGGCTATCACTGGATCCATGCAGAACATGGCTGTCATTGGATCCATGCAGAACATGGCTGTCACTGGATCCATGCAGAACATGGCTGTCACTGGATCCATGCAGAACATGGCTGTCATTGGTCTTTACTGGCAGAACATGGCTATCATTGGATCCATGCAGAACATGGCTGTCATTGGATCCATGCAGAACATGGCTGTCATTGGATCCATGCAGAACATGGCTGTCACTGGATCCATGCAGAACATGGCTATCATTGGTCCACTGGCAGAACATGGCTGTCATTGGATCCATGCAGAACATGGCTGTCATTGGATCCATGCAGAACATGGCTATCACTGGATCCATGCAGAACATGGCTATCACTGGATCCATGCAGAACATGGCTATCACTGGATCCATGCAGAACATGGCTGTCATTGGATCCATGCAGAACATGGCTGTCATTGGTCTTTACTGGCAGAACATGGCTGTCATTGGATCCATGCAGAACATGGCTGTCATTGGATCCATGCAGAACATGGCTGTCATTGGATCCATGCAGAACATGGCTGTCATTGGATCCATGCAGAACATGGCTGTCATTGGATCCATGCAGAACATGGCTGTCACTGGATCCATGCAGAACATGGATATCATTGGTCTTTACTGGCAGAACATGGCTGTCATTGGATCCATGCAGAACATGGCTGTCATTGGATCCATGCAGAACATGGCTGTCATTGGATCCATGCAGAACATGGCTGTCATTGGATCCATGCAGAACATGGCTATCATTGGATCCATGCAGAACATGGCTGTCATTGGATCCATGCAGAACATGGCTATCATTGGATCCATGCAGAACATGGCTATCATTGGTCTTTACTGGCAGAACATGGCTGTCATTGATCCATGCAGAACATGGCTGTCATTGGTCTTTACTGGCAGAACATGGCTGTCATTGGATCCATGCAGAACATGGCTATCATTGGATCCATGCAGAACATGGCTATCATTGGTCTTTACTGGTAGAACATGGCTGTCATTGGATCCATGCAGAACATGGCTATCATTGGATCCATGCAGAACATGGCTGTCATTGGATCCATGCAGAACATGGCTATCATTGGATCCATGCAGAACATGGCTGTCATTGGTCTTTACTGGCAGAACATGGCTATCATTGGATCCATGCAGAACATGGCTATCATTGGATCCATGCAGAACATGGCTATCATTGGTCTTTACTGGTAGAACATGGCTGTCATTGGATCCATGCAGAACATGGCTATCATTGGATCCATGCAGAACATGGCTATCATTGGATCCATGCAGAACATGGCTATCATTGGATCCATGCAGAACATGGCTGTCATTGGTCTTTACTGGCAGAACATGGCTATCATTGGATCCATGCAGAACATGGCTATCATTGGTCTTTACTGGCAGAACATCCAGTACAGTGTGCATCACGCTGTGGGATTTTACATGCTGTGGGACATAAGCAACTTGAGCAGCAAAGAAAATTACATTTTTATTCTTGAAGTAATTTGAAGTGTAAAATGATCAGAGAAGAAATCTCAAGTGATTTTAAAAAGAGAATATTTTCTGACCAATTTAGTTTGATGGTTCTGGCCCCCAAAATGTAGATACATGTCCAAAACACGTGTAATTACAATCAGAATTTGTGCTACTGCAAGTAAGGTTAAAAAAAAACCAACAACATTACAAACAACATAACATTCTCCAAAATCACACTCTCATAGCACTTGCAACTTTTCTAAAGAGCTGCATTAATTGACAAAGTATTTGATATATTCACTTCAATATTGGAAATGAAGTGGTTATACTATTGGAGTTAACTTTTAAGTCGTCTTTTTTTCCCATTATACAGCGGGTAAAATAAGTATTGAACACGTCACCATTTCTCTCAGTAAATATATTTCTAAAGGTGCTATTGACATGAAATTTTCACCAGATGTCGGTAACAACCCAAGTAATCCATACATACAAAGAACACCAAACAAATAAGTTCAGAAATTAAGTTATGTGTAATAAAGTGGAATGGCACAGGGGAAAAGTATTGAACACGCTTACTGAAATGTATTTAATACTTGGTACAGAAGCCTTTGTTGGTAATGACAGCTTCAAGACGCCTCCTGTATGGAGAAACTAGTGGCATGCACTGCTCAGGTGTGATTTTGGCCCATTCTTCCACACAAACAGTCTTCAGATCTTGAAGGTTCCGTGGGCCTCTTCTATGAACTCTGATCTTTAGTTCTTTCCATAGGTTTTCTATTGGATTCAGGTCAGGTGATTGGCTGGGCCATTCTAGCAGCTTTATTTTCTTTCTCTGAAACCAATGGAGAGTTTCCTTGGCTGTGTGTTTGGGATCATTGTCTTGCTGAAATGTCCACCCTGGTTTCATCTTCATCATCCTGCTAGATGGCAGCAGATTTTTATCAAGAATGTCTCGGTACATTTTTCCATTCATCCTTCCTTCAATTATATGAAGTTTGCCAGTGCCGTATGCTGAAAAACAGCCCCACACCATGATGTTCCACCTCCAAACTTCACTGTTGGTCTGGTGTTTTGGGGGTGATGTGCAGTGCCATTTGACCTCCAAACATGGTGTGTATTATGGCCTCCAAAGAGTTCCATGTTGGTCTCATCTGACCAGACTATATTCTCCCAGTATTTCGCAGGCTTGTCTAAATGTTGTGCAGCAAACTTTAAACGAGCTTCAACATGCTTTTTCTTCAGCAATGGAGTCTTGCGTGGTGAGCCTGCATACAGGCCACGGCGGTTGATGCATTACTTATTGTTTTCTTTGAAACAATTGTACCTGCTAATTCCAGGTCTTTCTGAAGCTCTCCACTAGTGGTCCTATCTTATATCATGCATGCGCACTGTTAAAAGGGCCCTCAAATGTTAATCACCACCTGTTAATTCACCCATGTAGCAGGGCGTGGGGCGCGACAGACAGACAACAATAGCAGTGTTTCCAGTGTGTGTCAATATGAACATGCATAATGGTGATTCAAATTCTGAACTGCTTCATCTAAGACATTTTGAATAAGTTGTTGATAAGGTGTTACAATCCAAACAAAGGTCATCTCCAGTTTCCTTTTGTTTGACTTTTATTATCAGAGGTCAGGTAATGAAATAAGGGTGATTCTTCTTGATAAAGTTCAGTTGTTTATTAGAGCATGTGCTCCTAACAACCCTTCTGTCTTTAGAGATTAAAGGTAATTCACTGTTTAGTTTGGACATCAGTTCCCATAATGTTTAACCAGACCACAGAATTTACAAAACATTCACTAGTAATAGCCACAAGGATTTAGAAGAAGCCTTTCAAGAAGAGAGCGATGTTTTCACACTGCTGTATTAAACCGATTATCCAGTCTGTAATACTGGTGACATTTTTTAAGATGCTTTTTGATAATGGATCAAGGAGCTGGGCAATGAGAGGCACTGAAATGTTGGTCCATTGTATCTTTTTCACAACTACGCCCTCTGCTGGTTGAATCTAGAAAACCTAATATGAAAATAGGTTACCTATTGTAAATATGTGCTACTGCAGATACAACTTATTTTGTCTGCTGTGTCTTTCCATGTCTCTTGCCCGTCGCAGGTTGTGTTTGGTCCAAGAAGGATTTCTTCACAACCGGAGACACCAGTCAGCTGATCACCTGGCAGGATGGGCGCTGCAGCAGCGACTTCCTCTCCTCTCTTCCAAAACCAGACTCGCATCTCAGCGTAGCCACGGGGTTTGGCTGTGCAACAATCCTCTGGCATGCAAAACACAGGTCAGCACGCAGCATTTTATGAATCCCACGTAGCCTGTCACACCTCCTGGTTTACTGATATGACAGTGTACTAAAAGAGCTTTGCTTTTACTGCAGGCCTGAGTTCCTTGAGGACTTCACAGTAGCAGGTACCATCCAGGACTATGTGGCATCCATGCTGTGTAGTTTGGACGGGTGTGTGATGACGCCCCAGAACGCAGCCAGCTGGGGCTTCTTCAATACCTCCTCCAACCAGTGGAATGTAGACATGTATGTTGAGTGCAGAACTTCCTGTTCAGTTTAAGTACTAAATGCATGAAACATGTTTTATAGTTTGTGCACGATAGGTTGTTAATCTGAGATCACTTTGGCATTGTAAGCTTGTGATAAACTGTACAAAGTTGTCATGCGTAACCATCAACTCTGTGTGTGTGTGTGTGTGTGTGTGTGTGTGTGTGTGTGTGTGTGTGTGTGTGTGTGTGTGTGTGTGTGTGTGTGTGTGTGTGTGTGTGTGTGTGTGTGTGTGTGTGTGTGTGTGTGTGTGTGTGTGTGTGTGTGTGTGTGTGTGTGTGTGTGCGCGCGCACATGCATGCTCCAGCTTGAAGGGTGCAGGCTTCCCTTTGCACCTGCTTCCACAGTGTGTGCCATCCGGTGGCTTGGCGGGACAAACGTGCTCTGACTGGCATGGCATCCCTGCTGGTACACCAGTAGGGGCCGCCCTGGGAGACTTCCAGTGCTCTGTCTACTCCTGCATGAGTGCACGAACAGATGCAGGTGAAACAGGAAGTCTAGTCGTTTCTCTCAGGGCCAAATTAGTGCAGTACAGTTCATGCACTTCAGATGAAAGTATCCATTTTGGCTGTACCATGATGTTTTGCATCCCTTAGATTTCTTCTAATTCACTACCGATAATGGTTTAATACACTGGAGGCTGTGGCACATGAGGTAGAGTGCTTGACCCGCAACCACAACGTCGGTGGTTCGAACCCCTCTACCGGCAACATGCCGAGGTGTCCTTGAGCGAGACACCTAACCCCAAGTTGCTCCCCGGGCGCTTCATTGCAGCCCACTGCTCCTCCAGGATGGGCCAAATGCAGAGAACCGAATTTCCCCATTGTGGGACTAATAAAGGCTTAATTATTATGTTTGTTCATATGCCGTTGATGACAGTTTGCATCTGTCTCCTAAATCCGCAGTTCTTAACATAAGCACCTCAGCCCAGCTCACCTTCGCCATGCCGCACGACTTCAAACCTCCAGACTCTCCTCAGCCTGCTTCCTCCATCTCCTACTTCCCCTACTTTGGCGACTCGTACCTGGCCGTGGCGGCTTCACTCAACGGCGGGAATGTAATGGCTACTTTCGTGGGGATGCTCACTTCCTGGATGAAAGAGCTTGGTATGTGTTTTAGCTGGTTCTAGGGGGGGGGGGGGGGGGGTCTGTTCACTACTTTGGTCCAGACTAAAATATCACAACTATTGCTAAGTTATCTGGTATAGGTATAGGCATTCATGGTCCCATAAGGATAGATCCTAATGACTTTACCCCTAACTTTTCCTGTCGCATCACCAAGAGATTGACACATGTGGCGTTGCGTGAAATATCTCAACAACTATTGTACTGATTGTTATGAGGTGTTGTACACACATTCATGTTCCCCTCAGGTTGAGTTATAATCACTTTGGTCGTCATGTCACTGAGAGCCCAGAGAGGGCAGTGTCCACTTAGCTCATGATAAATTATTAACATTTAAAGTCTTGAATCACTCCTCTCATCCCTCACAGGTGCAGAGATGAGTGATTCCTGCTTGTATGAGAAGCTGATTCACTGCGCCCTGAATCAGGGAACGAGCGACCTGAGGGTGAGTCCTACGATCATGGGGGAGAGACACAACCCGCTCTGCCTGGGTCAGGTCGCCAACATCTCCACCACCAATCTCTCCCTGGGTCATTTGACCAGGGCGCTATGCCGCGGGGTCCTGGACAACATCACCTCCATGATGCCTGCTGAGCGTCTGCAGCAGGCGGGGGTCAGCAGGATTGTGGGCAGCGGGGGAGCGCCATCGCCCGCAATGAGGTGCTCAGGCAGGAAGTGGAGAGGGCGTTTCCTCAGCCGGTGGTATACGGACAAAACGCAGACTCTGCTGTTGGCGTGGCCATGTTCCTCTGTGACTTAATCTGAATGAGAGTTGTAAGCCACAAGGGACTCCCTGTCTGTTAACAGGATTAAGTGAACATTTTGCACATATGACAACCTAAATCTAGAGCATCAATTTGTTTAAAAAAAGGAACAATCATTAGCTAACAGCTGATGTGGTTATGGTATAAATAAAGCGGTATTAATAAATCATTTTGTGTCAGATTTCTTATTATACTTGAACCAGGATTATATTCTGATGCACTTGTTCAAGTTTTGAGTGTAAATCATTGTATTTGCATGCAAAGGCATACTCATATTGAAAAAATGTGATAAACATTGGGAGTGATGCACCAGGCTGCAAAATATTTTTTTGCACTAAGTTGCCCATCCTGTGCTAACGGTAACCACGTTGATATGTGAAGCCCTGTGCACTGTGAAAAAGGGAAGTAGTCTCAAGAAAGGAAACTGTCAGATGATCTCTTGAATGCAGATCTACAGCCTGGTAAACAGAAGCTCTGAAACCACACAGTCACACATCAGGGCTGAAAAACAACACACCCACATTTAAGTGAAACTACGAAGACGCATATAAGACTCACAGGAAGCAACGTTATGGACTAAAAATACAGAGAGAGTCACTCAAGAAATATCACACTTAAACCTGAGTAAGAAAAGTAGCATTTTGAAAGGGTAAGTTCATTTATTTAGTTATTTTCAGAGAGACATGAGGATGTTTTAATATTTTAAGGTGCCAATAGTCTTTTTCTTGATTACTTCTAAGTTAAATTAAAAATAACTCCTGTCTGAATGCCTTATGACAAAGTTAAACTGCTCTGATGAGCCTATAGTGAAACGTGTTCAATGACAGATAACATGCTGGTACTTTGTGGTATTTTTTGCTGTCTTAGCATGAGCAGAGGCGGTCAATACATCCTTTTAAGCAATCAGGGCTCTAGTAATGTGTTCTGATATTCTCTAGGGTGTGTCACTTTATCTCCCCTCTGGCTTCTTCCTGCTGTCTCTCAACGCCAGTCCAGTAAATGCGCATCTATGAAAGCATCACAATAGTACTTGGAAAGACCTCATATCTGAAGGACTCTCCACTGTTGTTTTGTTTTGATCAGATTTTTAATCAAGAAGACAATCTGGAGCAGGAAGAGTTACTTCTGGTGAGTAACATGATTTTTGAATCATTAGATTGCTTCCTAACAACATTGACAAACATCTTGACTATCAGTGGAGACCCCTTTGTCTGAAAATATTTTTCTCAAATCTTGCTATTGTGACTAGTATTTTGTACATTTTGAACATACCACAAAGTAGATGTTTAAAAATGATGCAATGAACTGATTTAATAAGGATATGGGAAATAATAGTAGTGGTTTCATGGATTGTGTTTATTAATATTTGTTAATAATTGTACATCTGTAGCATGGTGTGAAAGAAGGAGCTTCTGCATACACAACTGAACAACAAAGAGGTTATAAAATACAGTTTTGTGGATGAAAACAAATGTTTCATTCATTCAGACGTGCTACGACTGAATAAATGTTTAAAAAAATGTGTGTTTGGTTGGGAAATCGTTGTTCTAAAAATAAGACGAAAAATACATACTTCTGTCTTTTTCCATCCTTTGTTTCTCGCTTCGCTTAACATTCCTCTGAGTCTTATGATCATGGAGTCTTACAGGGGTTTGTAATGAGTCACTAATTCCCCATTTCGTGACTGAAAAAGGGGAAGAAGAAGCCACCAAAGATAAGGTTCCCATTATCCTTAACATGATCATTTAGATCAAATATCCAACTGACCTCTGCAGGAATCTTTTCATGTGATCAACACTCTCTTTCTGTATTAACCGTACTGTATATGAATTGAGTATTCTGCATAGAAGTGCCTACTAGATCAAGTGCTGCGTGCACTTCTGCCATGGAAATCTTCTTCTAAATACAGTCCTTTGTTAGTCACTGGGGCTGAAACATCACATGTCTGTGAGGTGATCACCCTGTGGCAAAGATGTTTCAGACCCAGCTGCTACAAACACACAGTAAATCATGTTAAAGCACAAACACTCTACACTGTGACCCATTGACACAGTTGTGAGCCAACCAAAGAGAGAAACATGTGTCTTTTATGTTTTACATCGCTTGGATGGCTCCTAACCCTCAAAATGGAAACCGCTGGTCTAAAGAAAAGTATAGTTTCCTACAGATCATGAGATTTGACTAGCTTTTTTTAAAAATAGAAACATGTGTTAGAGAATCAGTTGAAGTTAACTTCCTCTCCACATGTGTACCTCTAGCTGTCAAATTCACTTCACTGGATCTGTTGATTGTTGTCTGAATGATGTGCACTTTTACTGTATGTCCATGCAGACCACTGGAGCAAGAGGTCAAGATGGACAAGTCCGAGATGTTTGGCTTCTCTCTGCAGACAGACAACCGGACCGAGGAGGAGAAGGCGCGGCAGAAAGCCGCGAAGAAAGGCGGTGTAGTTTCTGCCCTGGGTTTGGGCCAGGAGTCGCCCACGGCCCCCATGGACACTGATTACCAGGAGGAAATGGAGGAGACCAAGCCTCAAGTCAGATTCAATCCCAACTTTGACAAGTGAGCCTCACCATGAAAGGATAAAGTGATCTCTGCCTTTCTCTAAGATGAGATAAGATAAGATAAGATAAGATAAGATAAGATAATCCTTTATTAGTCCCGCAGCGGGGAAATTTGCAGGCTTACAGCAGCATAGGGTAAAGTGCACACAAGAGACATAGTAAAGAAAGACAAGATAAAAATAAAAATGAAATAAAACAAGTATTATAAATAAGCAATAAAAAACAGTAGAAAATCAACAATAACTGAAATATTATATGTACAGACAGAAACAACTATTAAAGCTATAATTGCACAGTGTATTGAATTGCACATGTGTCATGTGGTCTGCTGGGAGCAGAGCTGGTTGTGCAGCCTAACAGCAGCAGGAAGGAAGGACCTGCGGTACCTCTCCTTCACACACTTTAATGCTCATTATACCATGAGTGCATTATCAAGCCCTACAATGTCGATTATTGTGGAGTGTGAGGCTGCATGACCTCTTGACCCGCATGAATCTTTAGTAACTGTGTTGTCTGTGAAATGTGTTTTGTCCATAGAGGGATTCGAGGCGAAGTGCAGCAAAAAGGAGACAGCCAGAGGTTTACCATCGACGGGCTGTTTGAAGCCGTGGCCTGCGGGGACGTCAGGAAGCTCGACAACCTGCATCAGTACTTGCACCTGAACATGATGAGGCTCTCCGACTCCCTGTGTGAGTGTGAGACCCGTAATGCAACAGAAGCGCCAAACATTGAACCTTAAGACTTTTTGTTATCTTCCTGAACATGTGGTTACACCTGCAGATCAGTCCTACGGTAAAACCGTCCTGATGAAGGCTCTGCTGCACCTCAAGGACGGCAAGAACGAGACGGTGGAGCTCTTGATCGACATTTCAGAAAAGATAGGCGACATTAAGGAGTTTGTGAATGCAGCCTACACCAACAGCTACTACAAAGGTAAACTGTGTACGAAGCAGAATTGAACTTGAATTGAACAGAACTTTTGCAACATAATCAGATTTTCTGATGTGGACCGTGTTGACCCTGACAGGCCAGACAGCTCTCCACATTGCCATTGAGAGGAGAAACATTTCCTACGTGAAGCTGCTGGTCAGTAAAGGAGCAAATGTCCATGCCAATGCCTGCGGGGTATTCTTCCAGCCACACGATGGCCCCAACTTCTACTTTGGTGAGTCCCTGCTGCTGCATGGAGGAGCGCCCTCCTCTGGAGCCTCACACAAAGATCATCTACCGACCAGATGTACATTTCACTGCTTCTATTATTTAGAGAGAGGCTTTTCTATATTTTCACAGCATCTCGTGACAATAAGTAACAAAAAATGCAATACATTTTTATTATTTCTAAGTTGGTTATTTTTAAAGTTGCAATCTATTATTTCCTTTAAATTATTCAATTTTACTTAAAGGTGCTCAATTCAGAGTATATCTATTGGCTCCATGCGGCTCTCAACTTGGCATGGAAAAGCTAACCGTGCTAAACTGTGGGCTTAATTCTTCTGCAGCCGTCCCGTCTACTTAAACAAAGCACAGAGAAACTCAGATTACAACACACACAGAGGGAGAGGGACTTCATGCTTAGGCAGACATAACTCCACTATATCTTTACTTGCGAATAGGTGTTTGTTGCTATAATAAAGCTCTGAATTTCAAATTTAGCCCCTTTAATGTTAATATAAAACATAGAAGGAAGACAGTATAGCAGTAATGAATTAGCATTGTGAGGGTAACATTTGGCCTTTTTTTACTTCTAATGTGTGTCTTGTTGGAATAAAAATTTCAACTAAGATATTAAATGTTTAAATTGGGGTACATCATCTTGAATTCTTAATGCTTTAAGTCTTTAGTTGTTTTCATTGTTAAAGCAGGTTTACTACTTCAATACTTTAACTCATTATTTAATTCATTTGTGGGAGGGTTTTGCAGTTTTTTTTTCTTAAGTCCAGGGGGATATTAAAAACCGAGGGGATGGTCTTGCTTTTTAAAAAAGTGAAACATAAGATTCCGCCACAATAATTTTTGTACAGTCCCTATATTGAATACTGGACCATAATTAGTCACTAAATCATGCATGCCCCTTCAACTGATGAATGTAAGTACAATCTTTAGTGTGAAACTCACATACATAATTTTGCACTGTTAAAGTCAAACATCCAAGTGAAGTAACAATAAGCAGAAAAAAGCAAATGAGTGGAGAGGGGACTGTCTGCCATCAGTCTTTAAGCTCTGTGGTGAAATGTCATGCTTGTACTTTGATGGATTAGATGTAGACACAAGTTACATAATCAGACAGAGTTGCATTCAAATCAGTTGTATATATATATATTTAAAATATTTCACTTAATTGAGTCTCTCTCTGTGTTGTCCTCAGGTGAGCTGCCTCTGTCTCTGGCAGCCTGCACCAACCAGCCCGCCGTGGTGGACTTCCTCATGGAGAACGAGTACCAACGAGCGGACGCTAAGATGATGGACTCTCATGGCAACACGGTGCTGCACGCCCTGGTGATGGTGGCTGACAACTCTATGGATAGAGATAAGGATAATGATAACACAGAGTTCATTACCAATATGTACGACCGCATCCTCAAGACCACTGCCCAACTGCACCCCGAGCTGAAGCTGGAGGACATCGAGAACAAAAAAGGACTAACGCCTCTCAAAATGGCCGCCAAGACTGGCAAGATCGGGGTAAACACTACTTCAAACACTTCAGACACAGCAGAATAGAAATATATTGGGGCCCAGGGCCAAACATGTACTATTGTCCCCCAGCTTCTCTGTCAACCCAATAAGTCCTGTTTTAGCTGACCCTGTGAGTTTCAGGATTGGGGTCACAGACAAGTCTACGATTCCAGTCTCAATGTTGGACTAGCTGGATTAATGTGATTGAACAGTCTCAGACATTTTTTTGCTCTAAAGTTCCTTTCGTTTGTCTCCAGCTTTTTACACACATCCTGAAACGTGAATTCCAAGAGAGTCACACCAAACATTTGTCCCGTAAGTTCACCGAGTGGGTTTACGGGCCCGTCCACAGCTCCCTGTACGACCTGGCCTCGGTGGACTCGTACGAGGACAACTCAGTCATGGAGATACTGGTCTACGGAAGTGACATTCCAGTGAGTCCCAGCGTTATGAGCCCAGTCAGAGCAGCTGCTGTGGTTAATCTGTACTCAAGCATCTGTCTCCTTCTCAGAACCGCCACGAGATGCTCCAGATGGAGCCTTTGAGCCGGCTGCTGGAGGAGAAGTGGAAGAAGTTTGCGGGTCGGATGTTTTTTCTCAACTTCCTGGTCTACCTGATGTACCTGATCATTTTCACTGTTGTAGCCTACAATAAGAAATTTGGAGAGGTGAGCTGGCCGCTACAAACTGTGTGATTGGTCTGTGTAGCCATCCCAGATTGATGTTGCTATTATTTCTTCTGTGTCCCACAGCTGCCGTATCCCAGCAAACACACCACAATGGGTTACCTGTATATCTCAGGCCAGCTACTGACAGCGCTGGCAAACTGCTATTTCTTTCTTGCAGGGGTACGTTTGTGTTTTAAATTTAAATCCAGTGGCTCATATCACCAATGAATGTGATTAATCAATAAAGCTTGTCTAAATTCCTAGATCTTAGACATGAAGAGGAAACGGCCGAAGCTGCAGACGTTGCTGATTGATGGATATTATGAGATTCTTTTGTAAGTATAGTAATGCTTATCTCCCAGACGTGGTTTAAGTTAAAGGCACCCTGTGGAGTTTCCTTTTAAACAAACAAATTCTGTTCACACTCACCAAAACAAGAGGAGAAAAAATGGACTTGGAATCATCTTTAACTGGCAGCATATTCTAGTTGATGAATGGCATAATTTATACCGCACTGGTTGGTGATTGTAACAGACACAGAATTTTCATGGGTACATAGTTATTGTTTCTATAACTATATACACATGCAATGTCTGTTGTGGTGCTTGTCAGTCACCTTTAGCTTTGAGTGTTCCTTTGCCCTAAATGTGTAGGTTTGGCCACAATACTGTCTTCCCAAAAGAGATCTTTAAGATACTAATTATTCTACAATCAGCTGAAACCCCCTTGACTAGACACACGTGATCTCCATTTAACTAATTATGTGGTTTCTAAAACCACCTGGCTGCACCAGTGATCATTTAAAGGAGGAGTCAGCGATTCTGGAAGAAAACTGTTGATATGTGAACTCAACACTCAGAAAAATAGCCCCCCCACTCCTCCTGCCTTTCTCATTATACATCCATGGCCTGTTTGTTTCCCATTTAAAGAGCAAAAGGCCGTGTATGATTTTTTTTATTCAGCATACACACAGAACTTACAGCAAGCGCACCGTGACGAAATGTATTGGATTAAAATTGCTGACTGCATCTTTAATTGTGACCTGTTAAAGAAGGTGAATATTTATAACAAAAATAATGTAATAATATAACATGAAAACTTCCACAGGGGTGTGAATACTTTTTTATAGGAACTGTATAATCTAAAATACTCACATTAAATGATGGTTGCTCTCTTAATTGACAATGCTTCACCATCAAATACCTTGTAGGATTTATTAGACAGCACAGACTGGTGACATGTAACATCTTTGGATGATCTGGGATTGATTTTACAGTACACATTTGCATTGTTAGAATGTTTAATCACAAAGCTGTGCAGGTTCACAGAGTCTTCTCTCTGCTGTTGATAGTTTTGTGCAGGGCCTCCTCTTCATGGTCACGGCCGTCCTGTATCTGTTCGGGCAGAAGCAGTACCTCAGCTTCCTGGTGCTGTGTCTTGCTCTCAGCTGGATGAACATGCTCTACTTCTCACGGGGCGACATACACATGGGCATCTACAGCATCATGATCCAGAAGGTAGTCCACAGAAGTCACACTGCACCACAGTGAGCATAGCATTGAACGATCCCTGAAACCCTTTGTCTCTTTACTTCCTTGTAGATGATCCTCAGTGACATCCTGCGGTTTCTTCTCGTCTACATCGTCTTCCTCTTTGGATTTTCAGCAGGTAGTCTGAGGCAGTGACCTCATTTAGGATCCAATATATCATGAATGGAGGATGTGCTGTATGTAATCTGTTCCTTATGTCCTGTCACAGCGGTGGTCACCCTGCTCAGAGAGCCTAATGTGAAAAACTCCACTGTAAGCCAGCAGGGGAAGGTGCGTGTGTTTGGTCCCCTTGACGCTGGAGAGGAGTGTGTCAAACCCTCCTTCACAAGCATCTCCTACACCACGCTGCAGCTCTTCAAGTTCACCATTGGCATGGGCGACATGGAGTTTACCCAGGACCACGAGAACGCCGAGGTCTTCTACCTGCTCCTCATCGGCTACATCATTCTCACCTACATCCTGCTGCTCAACATGCTCATCGCCCTCATGAACCGCACCGTGGAGAAGACCACCGAGGAGAGCAACAGCATCTGGAAGCTACAGGTGAGGCGTCTAGCATGGGGCTTTTGTGGAGGTCGAGGGGGAGTGTCTGTTTTAATGGCAGGTGTGGTCTGATGGCATGCTGTGACTGTTCTCAGAGGGCCATCACCATCCTGGAAATGGAGAAAAGGCTGTCTTGCTGTCTGAGGAGGAGGTTCCGCTGTGGGGTGGAGAAGATCCTCCGCACTGATCTTGGAGACGAACGTCGCCGATGTTTCAGGTTTGCTGGGTTCAGTTCAGTGACAGTACAATCAGTGAATGGCGTGGTTTGAGAGGCTGCATGGGAACAACCTGGATGACATGACACACACAGACCCCCTAAGGAACAAAAGTTGCCATTGCTGTGTGGCAATGATTTTGTGGTAATGTGATTATTGTTGGGTAACAAGCACCACTAAAACAAAGAATGAATTGTTATAACTTCATCCAACAAAATTTTGTTTAGCCCATCACTTTGGTTTGTGACATAATTACCTGCAAACTTATGGCATTCCAAACAGCCTCAGCTGCACTTTGTTTTCAGTGCTAGTTAGCAAATGTTAACATGCTATCATGCTAAGCTAAGATGGTGAAAACTGTAAACATTACAAACTCCATATTCGTTGTGACGATGTGAGCTTGCTAAATACTAACTTCAAACATAGAGGTGTGCAAGTTGGTTTCTGGGACTGTTGGCAAATATATACCGAAGCCAACATTCAATCTGCTGTGTGCACTGTGCACTGTGTACCTGACAGGGAATTAAAAGCAGCAGGACACACACATAATAATAAAGGTTTAGGCTTGAAGATGTAACAAAAGATGCAGCTGTGTGAGCGGGGCCGATTGACGCGCTGCACACTGTGTTCTTCACTAATTTGCCTTCTCTGGCAGCTGATTGATGCATCACACCGCAGACAGTAATTGGAGCATGTGTCCTCTTGTCGTCTCAGAGTGGAGGAAGTCAACTGGAACAAATGGAACATCAACCTGGGCAAAATCAATGAGGATCCCGGGTGCTCTGATCGCGGCCAACACCCCGCCTCAGACTACCCGCCCAACAGAGCAAAGAGAGGTGCAGAAACATCAACCCACTCAAATGTTGTTAGAATAGATCATGCTTTTTAAGCATTTCTCTGAGAGTAACATTTCCTCCTCTACCCACAGGGAGGAGCTGGAGAAGCTGGCGGACGCCGACGACTCAGTCCACAGAGATGCTTTCTCTGAACCCCACAGCTGTATAAAGAGACAACACAGAGCCTCACTCTGTCTGCTCAGCCTGGCTGACCCGGGAGCATCGGGGCATTCAGACCTAAAGACATTATTCAGTTTCAGTTCCCTAAGAAAATATAACTGTCAAATGTTTGAACTGCCTTTGTGACTGACGGATACTCCCAAGTCAGCCTGATTGAAAATTTTCTCTGAAGCAATATTTCACAAAGACATGGAAAGTTTTGTTTATGTGACAGACATAATGGTGTAAAAAAATTGACTTTGAAATAGCTGAAAGCTGCATCAAGAGCAGCTTAAATGCCAAGTCAAACATTTGCAAACACATTAATCATTTAATCCAGAGGCCTCTGCACATGCTGTTTCTCCCACCACCTGAACAGGATGCACATCCTCTCTGCACAAAGGCCAGAACCTGCCGGCACCTCTGACATGGCTCAAAATCCTTCATGGAGTAATACTGATTACGGAGGTGCTGATCCTGCCCTCCTGCTGTGTGCCCTTTATACGAGCCCCATTTTCATCACAGCCAGACAAGCTAAATCTACTGCAGCCAGATAGTCCTGTGGATTTCACAGCTTGCTTTGTCTACCCTACTTCCCGTTTCTATTTGGCAGAGGCAGGCTCTGATAAATGGCATGAAAGCACAGCAATTGGTGCAACAATCGCCACCTTCAGCACTAGCTGTCTCGGTTACAAATTATATGTGGTTTGGGTGGGCCTTTTGGACCCGTTGTAGGGCTGATTATGCAAGACACAAATCTGTGAATAGTTACCTACCCGAACTGTCACAGCATGAGCTAGTGCAGAACAAGGGGAGCAGGAGAAAAAGAGCACACCTGTTGTCGGCGTCAATTTAAATCAGCGTTGCAGATAATCCACACAACGGTTCAGACTCATTTCAAAGCATAAATTAGAACTTTATTTTATTATTACAATATTACAAAAAGAGTAGCACAACTCTCACGCTCTTGCCTCTTATCTGTCGTACAGAATGACACAAAAGAAAGGCTTGTGGACCTTCTTCCATTTCACAGCAATAGTACAAGAAACAAAGAAGGAAATCAAAATTAAATAACAAGCAAATCAAGTATTATAAATAGTCACAACTGCAAACTGTAGCTTTGAAACTTGGGGGAAAAAAGTTACAGCTCAGTAACTACACATTGCTAAAATATATAATTACAAAATATTACTCCTTTTCTTGCTTTCCATTATAAAGAATCTCTAAGGAATTGCTCTGTCTAACCAACAAAACCTCAATAAAATAAAACAGGAAAAAAGAGAAACCAAAATAACAATAATAATTGCTGTTTCTGCGTATCCTCACCATCTTCTTTCTCCTTATTATTTGGGGTTTTCATTAAAACCATGCTCTTATTCAAGGGAAGTCCAAGGACCAAACACTTAAGGCTTTTTAAGGGCTGTTAGGGAGTTAGGTGAACAAAACATGGGCGTCATTGTGTTTATGCACACGCGCACTATCTCTCACACACACGCACACACCCTTAAATCTACCCACATCAGCAGGCCAACACTCGCACACAATCGTTAACGTTTAAAGTTACGAGTAGGTAAGCCAGTGTACAATAAAATAAACAATGCATTTGCTGTTTCACTTTAAATTTAAAAGTTGTTTACCTCCAAGTGATCTTGCAAGTGATCAATTTGGTCGTTTCAAGCAGACTTCACATCAGAATCAGTAGCAACTACACATAACTTAATTCACTTAAGTTCCTGCTGTCGGGATCAAAACTCTGTTGAGGCTCGTAGTTCCATTCTAGGTGACGTTAGCGACACTACGATTTCTTCGACTCCAGAGTATTTTCCTTGTAACCGACCTATCCCCTTCAATAACTGCAAAACAAATCATCTCAACATTCAAGTAATACATTTGTCATGGTTACAAAAATGAACGGAAAAGGAAACAAACACAAAATGGCACATCTTCATAACAGTGTGTCCTCTTTAACATGACTTTGGCCATTTTAAGGTATGAGAGTTGATCTGTCATGATTTTTTCTGCGCGAAACATTTCACAAGCTTTTTGCCAAACCTTCCTGGCATTGACAAAAAGGGTTTTTCTTTTTTTAAAACACCTGAATTCATTGCAGCATTTTCAGCAGGACGGAGCATCGCCTTTTCAACACACCTGCTCCCTGCTGGATCATGACTATGTACAAAACAACCTGATTACATGCTTCTCTAACTGACAGAGAGGAATCAATCTTGAGTAGTCCTATGATACAAATAAATAATTACATTTCAAAAGAATAAAATCTATGTGTACATGTGCATACCGCAAGCTTTTCTAGCTGTACTCTGTAGTCTCCAGTGTCTGGTGGCTTCGCTCTGAAATAACATTATTACTCTCTTCTGACCCCAAATTACTGTGTTTAATCTTGACGGTATTATGAGATTGGAGAGTTAACACCAAAATGAAAATCAGTCACTTGTCTTAAACTAGTCTGAGCCAAAAATTCCTGACATGACCCTGTAAAAAAAAACCATCCATCGGTAGATGTTGTTGTAGGGATCTATCTGTTTTTCCTCTTTCTTACATGCAAAAGAAAACGTTGCAGATAGATCTGAAGTAGGAATAACACAGGATCCGTTTAGATCCAGGCACACAGATAGAGGAAGGAGGGAATGACACACACAATACAGATGAGTATACACACACACACACACACACACACACACATGAAAAAGTTCCCTAAAGTGCCAAGTAAAAGCACTCATTAACAAAATAAAAGTAGCAATTGATCACTTGCAAGATTTATTTAAGAAAAAAAGAAACAAAAAAACCCTACTGCTCTTTATTAAATATATTAATTTACCCTCTTTAACATTATGTTGTTTGTTTAAGTTATCAATCTAGTTTTATTCATGTGTTTCCTTTCTTAAGACTAAACAAAGGGGTTTTGATAACTCTTGTGTAGACAAGGCCATAGCTTATCTGTACCCTGGGTGCTGGAGGAGAGCGGTTCTGCCGTCCCCGTCCTCTGGACCGACCCTGCTCAGAGGAGGCCTGTGCATCTTGCCCATCAACCCTAGATTCTGATCGCGGAAGTAGGGAGTCTGGAAGTCCCCACCCAAGTAATCTGCCGTTTGCATCAGATTAGTCTGGGCTGAGGAGGAGCCCGTTCCTAGCCTGTAATGGGGGGCCCCGGGGGGCCCGCAGTCTAGTGTGGTGCACCCCCCTGGGCCCCCACCGTGGAATGGCATGGCTATGTCCTGAGACCCGGAGCTGTCACTGTTGGGTGTGGGTAGGATGCTGCTGTTCCAAATGTGGGACTGGAAGTAGTGACCATTGGTGTAGTGGGCCATGTGGCCGGGCATGCCATTGTTGACAGGTGGGGAGGGGGTGGGCCTCTCTACGGGGGGTTTCAGTGTGTAAGGCTGACCCACACAAACCTCTGCAGGGTAGCCCATGCCCTTAAAATGGAAGTCGGGGTCCCTGGAAGGCTGCTTGCAGAGGTGGGTCCCACCGTTCTGAATGTGGGGCACGTGACCCAACTGGTGCTGATTCCAAGAGCGCATCTTCTGCTGCTGTGTGTTGTGTTGTAGCTGTTGTTGCTGCTGATTCTGTTGTTGATGCAGATGTTGCTGCTGCAGGTGGTGGTAGTGCTGCTGCTGCTGCTGCTGCTTGAGATCGGTGTGGTTGGAAGGCAAGTGGTTCATAATAGCCACGCTGTGTGGCGGGTGAGCTCCCACCGGGGCGGTGGCTTTCTCTTGAGCGCCCATTATGCAGTTGGCCGGGGGAAAGCTAGGGGTGGCAGGGTTGCTGTGCATTGACACCCTGGAGCAGGCGCTAATGAGCATGTTGCGACCGATCGGGCTGGGGTTGGCGATCTGGCCCTCGCACATGGAGGTGGATCCCACACCCTGGGCCCGAGCTTGGCAGAACTGGTTGATCTGATGCACAATGGAGCTCAGGTCAGCCTGGTGGCCCGGGTGCAGCCCGGCGGCCATGGAGAGTGGAATGGTTGAGGTAGAGACGGTAACATTAGGCGGTGCGTCGCCATCTGCCAGCTTTCTGCTCCCCTGCAGGCCAGGTAGTGGCTGCTGCTGGAGGTGCTGCTGCTGAAGCATGACGGTAGGGGGCCCCTGCGGGTGGCCAAGGGCCGGGTGCTGAGACAGAGTCTGGAGTCTGGGTGGGCCCTGAGGATGCTGGGCCATGTGGGGTGGGTGTCTGAGGCTCTGGGTGTGACCCTGCTGTTGCTGTAGGGGCATCTGTAGAGTCTGAGGTGGGTCCTGTGGTTGAAGGGGTACGCTCTGCTGGAGCCGGGGAAGGTTCGGCAGAGGTTGGTGGTGGTTTAAAGTGCTTGTCGAGGCCACTTGGTAGGGTCCGCTGGGGGGGTTCATAATGACGTCGGGGTGCAAGCGAGCCCGGCTGCCGTCGAAATCCTTTAGGACGCCTTTGACTGTGGGCCCCTTGATGATGGCGAGGAGGCCTGTCTTGGCAATGGCCTGAGAGGAAGGGTAGGGGCTGTAGCGCTGGCCCGACGTGTCCAGCCCGTTGACTGTACGCCGCACGTGGTTCCGCTGGGGGACCTTGACGCTGTTGGGGAAGATCTTGATGGTGAGGGGGTTGTTGGCAACCTTCTTAGCATAAGCATCCAATTCTGCAGGGGTTGGAAACGGAGCGGATCTCATCCTCTGTGTGGTGTCCCCTGGGGTGGAGGACAGGCCATGTCAGAGGAGAGACAGAGACAGAAAACAAGAGGAGGAGAGTTGAGGGGGAAGAAGAGAGTTGGGAGAGAGGAACAGAAAGAGACAACTTAATCCAGGTGGAAGTGTACATGGCACAAAAGAGCACATCGGTTGTAATCCGAGCGGCTGAGAGGGACCTGATTTGAACAGCGCTCTCATATTCCATACCTCAATGTTTTTCTCCTAAAAACTCTCACAGCTCCTGTCTCATGAGGCCAAAGAGAGATTTCCAATCTCATTCTCAGATTAATTATTGCGGCTGACACATTCACAGTCTAAAGTCCAATTTCGTGGTTGTGTATACGACTTTGAGGTCAGGGGCTTTTAGTGGCCTTACTTGACGCAGCATCCAGGCAAACAATAAGTAGGCATCTGTGGGCTGCATTGCTTGCTCCTGAATCACAAACTAAACAAAGAATGAGAGAGGCAGTGACGGTCCCCCGTGGCTGCTTTGGGGAGAAGGAAAGAAAGAGATCGACGCAGAGAGCGGAGCTCCATGACAGCAGACAAGTAATCAGACACAGCAGCAGCGTCTCTGATCTGCAGGAACACCTCCCAGGCCCTCAGCTCGCAGACATTCGTTACACCTGCTAAGCACCGTGGCTAAATTTAACAATGCCGATGTGACAATGCGAACGAGATTATTCGCCTGTGCATGTGTGAGCGCGAGGGTGCGGTTTTCCATTTATGAGCCTGTTTAAAAATGTGCGACAGGATCGTGCAGGTGTCGGCTAATGGGCGTGATTGCATGTTTCCATTTAACGCAGTGTGCTAACAGCCACTTCCTTCACTAAGACAATAAAAGTCAGTGGTAATAAAGAATGACTCCTTTCCCTGCTTTCCTCTGTCTCATCACCTCGGCCCCGCCAGTCTGACCTACTTACACCCCAGCTTTCGGACTGATGGACATGAACGGAGTGGAGCTATAAGAAGGATCACTGATCTGACTCCTAACTGTGCTTCATTTAATTTACTATCATTATTTTTGAGGATGGGGCTTCGTTCAGGTAGAATAGATGTCAGCGTTACAGAACACAGGCTACTTCTTCTCCCTGTTGAAATGTCTCAATTGCTGGCAGAGGTCTGCGGTTTCATGCGGCCGTGGCCATTATGCTCAGTCTCACAGCAGGCAGGCTGGGCTAGAGGGACGAGGCACAGAGCTGAACTGCGAGCTCTGACACGGCGGCACCAAGAGCCGTGCCAACTGGCTAATTAATTCCCGCTTCATTTGTGAACAGGAAACAATGGGCGGCGATGTGCCGGGCCCGGATCGGAGCGTCACACAGGGGGCTGCTGTGACCAAGTGCTCAGCCTGCTGATGGCGGCCTCATTAATGCAGGGGTCTGGGCCAAGGAGCCGGGGCTCGACACCCGGCATCACCGAGGCCCTAATGTCTGCCGCTGAATAAATGTCAGGGTAAGCAAACGCTGATAAATGAACACTTCAACACAAAGCTGCTGGGGATGGACATCACCTGTCAAACACAAGTAATGATGGTTGGAAAAGAAAAAGCAGAGTAAATAAGTACAAAGGCACTTCATCAACGGGTTACATTTAGTACAGAATAAATATCATTTTAAGCAGTAAAACTACACTTTGATGAATGTAACTTGTTTGCTATCAGTACTCAAGATATATCTAGAGCTTGTGAGATTCTGGCACAGTCTCCTTTGTTTGCAACTGTTGTCAAAACCTCATGTCAAAGTAGCTGTAGAAAGGGTTGTAAGTAGGTGGGAAGAGAGAACCATCAGCTGTTGCAATGAATAAAACATCTGTTATTATCATTTCCTGGAAATCAGATTATTCTGGATCAAACCAGGATTGTGGAATGTGTTAATGAATGTTAAAGACCACAGTAACTTTAAGTGTAACATCATCCTTCAGGGTTCGCTCTGTGTTCGGAGGGGAGCAGACAAGCTGGCTGGGGATACGAGGGCACATATTGAGTCAGCATGGAATGGTGAAGTTGGGGTAAATAATACAAGACTGATCAAAACATCACACTTAAAGTGACAGACAACGACTTTTGGCATCTCTAAAGGTTTCTAATTGGGGTCAGACTGTTACAATTAAGAACTTTTTTTTAATCACAACCTGTTCACCTGATCTAAATAATTCATTTTTAAATAATGTAATATATCACCTGAAATTAATTATACATGAATATAAATGTTCGTATAGATTCATATTTAGGGGACTTAGACAATGTTGGAAATATAGCGTTCACTGGCTTTTTAGATTAAGAGAAACATAGCAGGAAGATCTGCAGCGAGCATGTGACTATGTACAGTTTGCCACTGGCACTTGTGTAATGAGTTTTATACTTAAGATGTAAGACTCAGGCAAGTAGCAAAGAAAGCAATGTCAATGTCTGGAAACTGACCAAACCATTAAATTGGAAAAGGGATTATACATTGTTAACAAAGCTTAGGCAGGCATTTTGAGATAAAAAAAAAGAAGCAAATCAGAATGAAGGGTTTAGCAGAACTGCTGTAAAATGTCTAGTGAAATCGGTAAATTGCTGTTTAGAGTGTTTTTTCCCCAAACAGTGGATAAAATTGACCTCTTGCTGTTTACGACTGGTTAAGGGTCCTGGCAGCTGTTGATTGTGTGTTCTAGTAAGCAAGCGTAGCTTATTAGCATTTCAACCTTAACCTGAAACCTGGATTAGTTGAACAGCTTGAAGTATCAAGGGAGGGTTAATGAGGATATGAGTGAAGTTTGTAGGCGGCTGCGAGCATATCATCTCTCAGATCTCCAACTAAGCACGTTCCCAAGGAGAGAACGGGGGAAAGAGGCCAGTCTGGCCGTGCGTTAATTACCCCGCTGCTAGCTAGCTAGCTAGCTGGAACACAAGTGCACAGTCAGCAGGCACTAATTAGGGCTTCTTTTATTCAAACTACTGTTTTTATTGAACAAGGTTTAAGCAGCGGGGGGGGGGCTTGCGATTTTCACACAAGAGCAGGAAATTAGGTCTGAAGCTTCGGGATCAAATTAGACATGTGAGTTTGGGTTCCCACATGAAGCCCGCCTCCTTACAATTTTAACAGACATTTGAGCAGAGCCTCCCATGCTGTTAGATCAAGGCCGCAGGGCCTTTGAAAAATGAAAAAAATAATTGTGATAAGGAGAGGCAGAAAAGATGGCTGCTTTTCATCTCAGTGGGGATGGAGATGTGAAAATCAGCCAAGTGGCCCAGCTGTACTCACTGTTTGTTCTGCCTGTAAAAGGCGAAGACCAAGGGCCACTTTGTGGTACTTGAGTCATCCGGCCTGGAGTATGAGACGTTTTCTTTGTGACCCACAACTGTCTCTTTGCGTACCTAATCTACTCCTCCAACAGCCTCTGCGTTTCACAGCCATCATCTGTTAACAGGCCAATCCCTGATGATAAATAGAGCAGCTGCTCTGGCGCTCGCCTCTGACAGCAACCCCGCAAGCTCGTAACTTTAAATGACTCTCCGTGTGCACAGATTCACCTGCAGGAGAGGAGGCAGCCTGGCGATCTGGGGCTCTTGGTGAACACAGAGGGAGGGGAAAGAGTCACGGACAAGATTCTGTAACATAAGACTCAGCATCCGCGTAGCTGAAAGCCTGGAGCTCAATGGTAGACAAATGGGAAAACAAATTGGAGTTAATTATGAGCCATCTGAGCCTTTTTTTTTTCTGTGGGAACTTGTCAGAGTATTGAATAAAGATTTCAAGCGACAACTAGTCTATGGATTCCACCCTAAAAACAGCCGAGCACACCTCTCATGGAGTTAAGCTGTCAAATTATCCGACATGCTGGGTAAACGATGGGGCTCTGCAGGGACCAGGAGTCCTGTGGACAGCCGGCAGGGAAACGGCAGAGTGTTACCTGAAGGTTGAGGCCGGCTTCTGGGTGTGTGTGGCTGCAAACAGGGTACTCAAAGGTGATCTGGGGCTGAATCGTAGGCAGCATGAGAGGCGACTTGAGACAGATTTTCTTTTTCAAGTTGATATTTTTTTTTCCTATGGCACTTTCATAATAAATGTCTTAGCCTTAAAATGAAAAACAGCTCCACTGCTTTTGATGTAACACTGTGTCTGTTAATGATACTCTGAAGAGCGGATGAAAAAGGAAAAGCGTTATAAGAGAATGACGAGGAAGAAGAAGAAGAAGAAATAGATTGAAATTACACTTCTGGGACGGTTCGTGCTGTGGGAAGAGTGCTCCATCACCAAAATGGATTACAGCGTTGGGCAGGAAAACAAATTGATCTCTAGTTTCGCCTTGTGCTCTGATGTGTCTTGGTGTGTCACACAAAGGAAAAGCAGAGACACGGGGGTAGCTGATGGCTGCACTATGTCACTAGCCTGCTTGAGTGAGGCAACAGACGCTGGTACTTAGCAGACTCCCTCACACTTGCTGATCTCCTGGGGGTTGGCTGATTACTGTGATTCTGAAATTACAGTCTTGATGAGCTGGAGCATTTTACGAAAAAAAAAAAGCTGCTGCAGAAATGGGTCAAGCTGGAGTTGAGTTTCCACTCTTAGATAAACAGGATGAAAAGGAGATGTAGACGTTTTATGATGGAATAGATAAAACTGACCAGCTTGATGGGACGTGATTTACTTTTGGGTTTATTTAAAGGGCTTGAGAGAAAAACATTGATCGTTGTGACTACACAAACACATTATTACACAATGTGAATGTATATTTGAGGGCTTCTAAACAGTGCTAAATGATCAGTGAAATGTCAGTTTAAAGAACCAACGGACACTAAATAAGTCAGTGTACATTGTTCCTTGTCTTGACTTAAAGTTAGCATTTCCATTAATCAGTGTGTCATACATTTATCTCAAGAGCCCCTCACACCGTAAAGAGTCCCAGTTACTCAGCAGCCGAGTTGTGAAATTCAAAACACATTGAATGAATTGGCCCAGCTCTGACTAGTCTGCCGTTAAACCGGGGCAGCAGATTGCTTCTTAAATTCACTCTCATTACAAGATCATCAGGGCAAAACCACTCAGCCGCAATCTGTCTGCCAGTCTGACAGAGACTGACTCTTCCTGATGGCGAAAAGCATCCGAGACGGACGGATCCAACACATATATGTGGTGATGGCTCTGCAGTGCGCACACAGGGGATGACTCTTGTGGCAGACAGATCTTCGGGGGCGACAAGGGAGGGAAGGGAACCGGCTCGCTGTTCATCAGCAAATTAATTGCGCAGTTCATCCTAATTTCCCTTGAAGACAGATCTAAAAAACATTCCCTCTCTCTTCTTTCTGGTTTTAACACAGAGCTGCACAAGAGAAGCAGGCCAGGGTTGGCATGGGTAGCCGACGCAGGGCGGGCAGCAAGATTATAACAGCTTGGTTTGTTGTGTGGGATGGTGCCGGTAGTTAATAATGTGTGTGTGTGTGTGTGTGTGTGTGTGTCGAGATACTTACATTTCTGATGTCCAGTGTTCATCTGCGTGTGGGGGAGAAGCTGGAGGGGGAGGTCACCTGGCCCTGGCAGACAGGCCAGCATTTCACACGGACACTAATGCAACATGGGACACACACTTCTCCTCACACTGCAGAGAGAGAGAGAGAGAGGGAGAGAGAGAGAGAGCGAGGGAGAGGTCAGCAGTCAGACATAACTGCAAGGCAGCACATGGTGCGTGGTGATACAGCGGCTTGGTCCAGACTAATAGAACTCTGTGGCCGATCCCCGGAGGCAGAGGGCTGAGGGAGACGTGGTTACCTTTCAATTAGAAACTGATTCACACCCGGAGCATCACGTAAGGTGACATTTGATGCCAATAACAACTTCAATTAAACATCAAACAGCTGAAGTAAAACGGGCAGACTGGGCCTGAGGGGCAGGCAGCTTTAAATCGACTCAGTTCCTCCTCCTCCTCGCCCTGCATGTTAGTCAGCCAGTTGGACCCTGCTACCTGCGCTTGACTTCTCCTTCTCCACCAGACCATGGTGCAGGAAATTAATGACTCCTGTACACTGGAAAAGAACACACTCGAGAGGCCTGGCGCTGACAAGTTAGTGAGTCTCTGATCGATTCTGAAGTCCTCTAGACCTCAAAGAGGCCTTTATTTTTTGGGGACATTAAACAATGGAGCCTGCTCCAACAAATGCCTGCCGCTTTGTGCAATAACCTGATGTAATAGAGAGGGAGAAAACGTTAACCGCGCTCCACTTGGCTTACCGCTGTATTCAAAACACCACAGATGCTTGCTTAATCAGCACAGAAGAACAGTCGGGGTGCAAATTAAGTCTACAGAGTCCGTGCCCTCCCCTTTCGCTGCGTGGCATCAGAGGAGGGCGGCGAGTGTGCACAGGCAAACAGCGTCTATGAGAGAGGCAATTACCCACAAAACAACCTTGGCATGCCTGTCTGCCGCGGGGTGATGGCTTAAAAGTGTCTTCCCCCCCTGCAGGGAGAAGAGACAAGTGGAGGAAAGAGTGACAAAGCGAGAGAGAAAGGTGGAAAGGGAGAAAGACGGGATGCCGGGGTGGTGGCGGGGGGCTGAACTTGCTTTAAAAAGCAGGAGCTCAAAAAGGTCAGGATGACAGCTCATTTAAATCCTCCCAGTGAGAGGAGAAAAAAAACAAAACAAGCCTTAATGAAGCTGCCAGTTCTACACAGATACCTGTGAGCGTTGCACCTTGGGGTGCTGCTGGGCGACAGGGGGGGAGGAAGGGAGAAAAGGGTAGAGAGAGGGGGGAGACTGGTAGGGTGGCGAGGCTGAGGTCTTAAGACAGTTCCGAGGATTTGGGGGTGTTTCGTGGCACTGATGCTGCGTCAACCTTCCTGTTGCCCAGCCTCCCACCCTTTTCTGATTTAAAGCCTGGACCGCCATATGGCAGCAATCCCTGCCCTCGATTCAGCGTGTCACCATGCATTAACTTTAATTGGCCTGATATGTTATTCTTTTCCCCTCGGCCTTGGAAGGATTTTTAGGTACATAGCGCCTTGATGTCAGCAGGCAGGATTTCCAGCGCTCTCTCATTTATCAGGGTGCCAAGATTTCACACAAAGATAACAGCAATCTCTTTGACAACAGGCAGGTTTGGGGTGGAGAGAAACCAAATATCAAATGGTGGCAGGAGACTGAAATGATGTGGGGGGGGACGGACGGACTACACACACAGACACACACCAGCATAAGCTGTCAGTGTATTTGTTATAAGAACACACACATTGACGCACTACGGGCAAAAAAAAAAAAAAAAAAAAAACAGCCAACAGGCCATCAGCCCGCCCCCTTCCTGCCTCCCCCACAGCGCCCCTGAATGTCAGAAAGCTGTGCAGTGGGGAGTGCAGCGGCAAAGGTCAGCCTATGGTAATGCCCCAGCTGACAATTTGCTTTTCGGAGGAGAGCAGGGGGAGATGAAACCCAACAGGAAGAGGCCTGCCATCTACTGACTCGCCTATCAGCACCGCTGCCACGGCGACTTCAAATATACATCACACGCCAAACATCGGCACTTTCTACAAAGGCACCTGCCCCCACAGAAGCTCCTTTCTAACTCATGGACTGTTTGTATCAGCAGCGGGATGACTACACCTGATAGACTGTCAAATCCAGGCGGGGACTAAGGCTGTAATGGCCACGTGACTGGCTCGGCCAGTGGCTTTGGTTGAGTCCTGATGGTCCTGACAACCATGCAGGGTGGTTCAGCCTGGGTCTGGACTAGGGCTCGTCTCTCCAGCCATCCACACATCCAGGCCAATAGGTGTTTACCCCGATGGCTTAACAGCCTTTGTGATGTAGAGACTCAGCCCCTGTGTCTGTGGAAACAGGGTTGCGTCTGTGGAGGCCCGAGCCAGGCCAGCTTTGGCAGGCCTGTGCAGCAGGGATCGGCTTGGTGGAGTTTAGCCAGGCGTCTCACACTATCAGCCCCGTGCAGACAGACACCACGAGGTTCTCAGAGTATTAGTTTTGGGGGGGGGGGGGGTGACGGTGACTCGACAAGTCTTCACCAGCTACTTATAGAATTGTAATAAAAGTGTGTGAATAACTGCGTGGCTTTCATTATAGACACATAAAGGAGAGCAGACAAAGCAGGACTTGAGCAAGTGATGCACATGGCTTGTGTCATGTGTCAAATTGCTCCCATAAAAGCTGACCTATATTTCCTTTTCAGTCCTCGTGGGGAAGGAGAAAAAGAAAGCCATCACAAAGTAAAAAAAAAAAAAGATGTGCAAAGAGGAGAAGAAGAAAGATAGACGGAAGCCCATTTAGGAAATTAAACCAGCTGACTGCATTTATGTCGAATCTTTTGATCAATATCCTCTTCATCAACTAGGATCTGCATTTGTTCAAAATTTGGGAATTGCATCAGGCTAATTATGTAGGAAATCATCTATTAAAATATCCACCAGCAGTAGCGGGTGAGGAAAAAATTAGGATTGTGCACCAATAAGCTCATTAGAAGGACACACGAACAATATTAGAGGAGAAAAACAATAAAGAAAAAAATAAATAAACGGTGAGAAAAAGTAGTACAACCAGTACATTCTGTTACTGGTTGAATATTAACAGCAGTTCTATACCAATTAAAAGCTAAAGCAATTAGGAGAGCCAAGTCACCATGTTGTACATGGCTTGTACTAACGGCTAAAGGAGAGGAGAGTGGAGGAGAAAGCAGGCTGCTGTTATTCTAATTGCATGTTTACCCCCAGGTTATGGGTCTGAAATAGAGCCAAGAAAAAATGTTGCGGTAAAATAAAAATTCAATGCAACTTCAGTGTGCTGATTCTCTCAGGGACAGAGAGAGTGAAATTACTTTTCTTTGCAAGCGGAGTCTCTGAATAGGAGGTAAAGAAAGAGAAAGGAGCAGGAAATAGAGAATAGCTTTTTGCCCTTGAATACAAAGCCGGAGCGTTCTGTCAAAAGAGGGGGGGGCTTTGGCTTTTTGAGCACGTTAGGAAGAAATGATACATCGGTATGGCCTTCATACGGCCGTCAGGTTCACAAACAACAGAGATAGCAAAGGATTTCTGTTGCTAGCAGAGGGCCACGGGCATGTCAGGCTACCCGGCCTCTCACAATGGATCCTGATGACTCCAGCACATCTCCAGACGTTTAGGACAACCGGGACTGTTATCTCACACCAATGGAGAAAGGGTGAGAGAGTGGGAGACGGCCGCGTTAGTGAGGGGAGGGTGAAAACGAAGAGAGGACAGCCGAACCCAAACTCAACTCGCACACAAATTGAGAGTCTGTAAAATAGTGGTTTCCAAGTTGCTAGACACGGGGTGTCAGGCATAAAACTGTCAAACAGGGAAACTGCTGCAGTAGTGTGGGAGAGGAGAGAGGGAGACAGCTACTTGAAACTGCTCTTCTTTAGGGATTGGAGGGGAGAGTAGGGGGGGTGTCTGGGAAACAACTGGGAGGCTGTATGAATGCTCAATAACTAACTGATGAAAAAGTGACAGTTCCCTGAGGTGAGCTGGTGGATATGGAGCGGAGAGAGACAACATGCCCCTGGAATAATGCAGAGTCCACAGCTGGATCGGCTAAGTCTTTGCATACGTGTCAGATACGGAAAAGTTGGTTTCACAATGAGAACGCAGGCTCTTAGAGGAGCTGTGTACAATGAGACCAAGAAAAGAGACATGCTTCCAAACTATGAGGCCTCATCTTATCATAGTGACCTCATTCATTCCCCGGCCATTTGGAGCCCGTGGCCCGGCCTCTTGGATGATGTCCATTGTCCACTGCGAGCGGAGTGGAGAAGACGGCACTAATGGTGGCCGTGTCATGGCCACATTAACCGTCAACCACGTCAGTGCTGAGGGGACAATCATCCAGCCAGCCAGCCAAGGCCCATTCTTCAACTTAGGGTCAGTTTCACTAACAGCCACTTAAACCCACTTGCCTTCCAGAAGAGCCCTACAAATGTGGAAGGTAGCGCTAAGTGTGCTCAGTCATGTCAAGCCGGGCCAAGGTCAGACGGGCAGACAGAAAGTGCTGGCAGCGCCGCATGCGTGCCGGGGCCCCTGGCTGTGCCGTTTGACAGACGTGTTTACACCTGATAGAAAATGCGGTGTGGATGGCCTGCCAAAACAGAGGGGATCCAAAGTGAGCGGTGCCAGCCCAGTTATTTATTTATCTGCTGCATATCCATCCAGAGTGCAGCCAGAAGCTGGGCATGCCTCAGTGAGGAATAAGCCAACCTACTCTCAGACATGACAGTCTTAAACCACATGAGGGAGAGGGAAAAAAAAAGACCTGACAATGTAGTATAAAGAAAAAGGAAAGCAAACATCTTATGAAGCAGCTCCAGAGATTGGATTTGATTTACTAACACTCTTAGTACATCGCGCTAATTAATGATCAACACAGCAAATAGCCGAGTAATCAGAGGCTGTTCTAAAATCATCCCTGACCATGTTCAGAGGCTGGGCCTGTTCTTACTCAGCACTGACATTAAAACACACTAACTAGATAAATGTCAACATAGTGAGGCTTTAGCTGAACCAAATGCCGACATCAGATGTTGAAATATTTGACTGGAGAAGAGAAAACTTTTACCTGCTTGTTGCGCTAGATGAAAAGGCAATAGATCACCAAAGTAAATGAAGTCCATGAGTGTCCGTACAAATTGTCTTGCCAAGAGTTGTTGAGATTTTTGGAGCATAACGGTGGACTGACCAATAGACCTAAGGCCCGACATTGCCATCCCCACGAACCACACTGCACTGGTTTGGATATGCCAGATGAGAACAGTAGAGAAACACTGAGAGGCACAGGAATGCAAGTAAACACCATGGAAGAGACCGTTTTATCCTCCGGAGAAACTTCAGCCTTCTGGTAACCATCAGATCACACAACTCAGACACATCGCTCATACATATGAGAGCAACACTGCTCCCTTTCATCTCCTGCGTGTTTGCCACCGCATCTGTGTTATCTTCACATATCCCCATATCACACCAGACAACAATGTGCTGAGTCACATGCTGTCGTGTCAGATGCCAGACTGCGGGGTTTGGACTAGGACGGCATGGTTAAAACGACACAGACATACAGATACTAGACTAACGCTGATCTAGTATCTCTGTGTGTGTGCATGTTTGTGTGTGTGTGTGTGTGTGTGTGTGTGTGTGTGTGTGTGTGTGTGTGTGTGTGTGTGTGTGTGTCTGTGTGTGTGTGTGTGTGTGCAGTGATAGAAATCGTCAGACTTCAGGCAGCTTGTTTTTCAAGTAGCTTGGGTGTATAAATCGGATTGTCGTGGAACAGGCAGGATGAGAAGGAACTAAAACAGATGAGCCTGCGTTGAACTGATCTACCGCAGATTTTTAATGCACAAATATATTTGTGATAGGAACTACCTGTCCTGCTCTGTCGACAAAAATTACAAAAAACTATGGCTGAACAAAATAAATGTTCTGAAAATACACTGAGGCTTAAAAGAAATTAGGCAATCAACCTTCTACATTAAAGCTGGGGTAGGCAACCATGGAGGAACCAATAAGAGTAAGCTGGATTTTTTTTTTTGAGTATCCATCTGACCCAAAACCTCACAGCCACTCCCCCATAAACACATGGCAGCCCACTGCTGGAGGACGAGCCACTTGAGAGCTGCCTCGTGTCTCATTCACATGTAAGAAAACACCCGACATTATAATAATGAGCGTAAACAATGAAATGAGTCGACGGGCTTATTAGAGGCCTGCGACAGCAACAGATGCCGGATTTTTCTCTTTTTTGTCAGAGCATTTGATTTGTTGATTGCTGTTGGGATGTTAAAAGAATTTGAGCAAATAAAACAAAAAATGCTTCTAAAATAAATTGCCAATACCTTAGCTTTTAATTCCTGCCAGGTCTGAAATAATTATGAGCCCTGCTGCCCATCAGAGGTTACAAAGCAGACTTCTAAAAACATGTCCTAACTATTTGATCTGAAGTCGGCCAGGCTGTTTCCCTAGTTAGTGGGGAAATAACTCAATGTGCCGAGAGCCATAGCGCGGCAGCATTGTTCGAGCTGGCGGAAAAAAGTAGAAAATGAAGATGGAGTGGTTTGATTTCATTTGTTAGCAGGTGCATCCATTTTGTGTTCCTCCCCACACCCACCTCGCCTCCCTCCGTCAAAGCGCTTATCAGAAATTGGACACCCCAGTGACAAATTGAGCCTGCGATTAAAGGGAGAAAGAGGAAAGCTTTGTTAAGTGCTGCTGATTGGGATCCCAGGCTGCCCTCACACATCAGAGGTGTGCACGTGTTTGTGTGAGTGTGTGAGTGCGTGCATGCTTGGCACAGAGCCAGTAGCAGAGCTGACACCACCACCTCCTCTTCTCCTATTTTCCCCTCTCTCCAGGTGTTCCCACGGCTTACATTTCTGCTCTGAGCACTCAGCAAACAAAAACCAAATCAATGCAGCTGTTCCCCCATCTCTCTCGTTTTCTCACACACACACACACACACACACACACACACACACACACACACACACACACACACACACACACACACACACACACACACACACACACACACACACACACACACACACACACACACACACACACACACACACACACACACACACACACACACACGGGAAACTGCGGGAAACTACACAGGCAAACCTACATATACATCAGCGATTTTCCCCTGTAGGAATAATGACCTCTTCTTGTATTTCAATGTCTCCTTATTGACATGTACACTGTGTTTAACGGAGAGAAAAGTTTAGCCTCTGTGTGTTTGTCCCACCCAGACCCATATTATTGACCCAGCATTAACCAGCCCCGGCCTGTTTGCGAGCTCAGCCAGGCTGATTTAAGAGGGGGGGGTCAGAGCAGCTCAGCTAGGCATAACTGTGCAACCGCCGACTCACACAAATCATCCTAAAAGGGCTTAACGCACAAAAACAGCTTCCAGTGTTACACAGGCCTGCTGTGAGAGATTTATCCACTTTGCCATTATACTAACTGGCCTCTCTCCCATATGAGCTGCATATATACAAATTCACACACACATAAAGAAAACACCCTAATTAGACTCATGCCTGGTCCACCTCTGCAGGAGGACTCACTCAAACAATTCAACCTTTTATTATTCCACATTAAAAGCATAATCTTGTTTACCATTAATCTTCTTATTTATTGCCGACACGTTGCTCACATGCTGTTGGTTTGAACATATTAATGCATTAGGTCTTACTTGTGACATAATGAAAGAACAAATGGTGTCTACATCTGTAAAATTACTATCAATTTCTGTAACTTATAATAATAATGCTGTCATAAATACTTACGTATTACAGACGTATTTTAACTGCAGTTTAATTTGTAACTACTAGTAATGCTTCTGTCGCGTTATATTTAAAATTTCATGCAGATCTTCTTAATGCAGGCCACAGAAAAAGAGAGATGCAGATCTGGTGCGATGCACAAAGCTGGTGAAAATATACTGCTGCAGCCACACGAGTCAAAAGCAAATGGCTCCATGCCGATTCTAAACCCTGCTGTGTGCATGACAGATAAAAGCCGATCTGTCTGCGTCCTGAGTCTATGTAAGGTTGGGAAGGTCAGCCGCCTCCATGGCAGCTCTGACATTCAGTCTGGCCTCCAGCGAGACCAAACGAGTCCCCCCTCGCACCTACAGACCAGCCGAGGAATGAAAGACGTCTTTTTTTCCCTCCACCAGAAACAGGGTTGTGTGAGATGGGCTCCTTTCGCCCCTTGTGACACAGGAGACATTTGTGGTCTCTCCTTCATCTACTGCGTATATGTGAGAGCCTGTCTGCCCCCAGTTCTTCCCCCAGCAGACACTGGCCCAGGGCACTGGGCAGCCTGCTGGTGAGCCAGGCAAACACAGGCCCGGCATGGCAAACATCTCACCTCTGTGTCTGTGAGGGAACATCTGGCCCCTCCCAGGCTCGCAGGACCCTCCGTCCGCCTGCCTGTCTGACTGTGAGCCTACACATACAGTCGAAGTGTTATCGGTGTTGCCATGGCACCAGGATTTTTTAACTCCTACACAGGTACTGGGTTTAATAGCCAAAACAATCACTACAATGCCAAAGCAAACAAGCCAAATGTCACACAACAACTGTGGCACTATTGATGATTATTCAATTGCTGTTTTCTTATATTTTGGGGATGTAAAAGTGAACAAAAATAGTTCTATATTTTGCCTATCTCTTCCTTTGGCCTGTACCAGTGAGATAGAGTGATAGGAGTAATAGAGTTAGCCTAGATGATAGAACTCCTTTTCCTATCGCTCACTCTCTTTTGCTTTCTTGCATCATGCCCGCTCATCTCGGATCTCCTGCGGCCGTCCAATGATTCAAGACTGATGAGGCATGCTCAAAGGTCTATGCCATTGAGCACAGCATTAATGCACCCAGCAGCATATTTTTTGCCATCGACTCCCATTCCCCGCAATAAGGACAGAGCCATCAATCAGGCCCCAGATAGCAGACACCAGACACTGGCTGATGAAGTAGGGGACTTTGGAACTAATGACAAATGGATCTCTAAGATATGGTCACAGAATACTGTGACAGTCCGCCGAGAACACTTGACCTTTTGCAAAATATCCAGAGACACTTTTTGCCAAGACTGTACGATGCAAAATCAAGAAAATATGCAAACTGCTGTGGCTCTTAGGAAAGTGTGGTTATTGTGTTAAGAGCTCCGGGGTCCAGCTGAGAGTCTCAGCCCCGTCACTCCCAGAGCTGCTCCTGACCGGCCCGACCCTCCTCTGTTCTCACACCAAAGCTCTGGGGGTGACCTTCAGGAGGCCTGCTAGTCCTGCTAATTGGGGTCTCTACAGAGCACAGCAATCACACTGCACTGGAGGGGGGATTGGGGCAGAGGGGGGGTTGGGAGAGATAGCAGGGCCTCTGTTATCGGCTTGGTGGGAAACAGAGGAAAAAAAAGTGGAACCTCGGTTACTGAACTTCGAAATACAGAATTTAACTTGGGCTGAACTGACAGGAAGAGTGTAAGATAAGAAGATTCCTTTGTAAGATGGATGCTGAATATATAGAAATGGTAAATAAATAAAACAAAGTGTAAAATTGACCAAAACTTAACTTGATATTGATATATTGAACCTACATCGCCACAGTTCCAACTGCCAAACAACAGTCCAAAATCCAGAGATATTTAGTACTATCTGAAAGACAGAGAGAAGCAGCTAATCCTCACAGTTTAGGAGCTGCAACCAGTTTAATCTAAGCAAAAAAACTATTAAACAAATACTAAATTATTAAAATAGTAGCTGGTTATTTTTCTTTCGATCAACTAATATATTAAAGCTGCAGTTGGCAGCTTCTATAAAAATAACTTTTTTTTTTAAATCACATTTGCTCAAACTGTCACTGCAGTACATCCTATATAAAGTATTGAGTTCATTACCCAAATGCCATGTTGAAAAAGAAAGCATGTGTTAGAGCCTCCTCGGCCCTGATTGGTCGTTTTCCTTCAGGTGCGGTGGAATCTTGAAAAAATTGTATCTGTATCATGCACTACTGTCAGGATAACGGGACAGTTAATATGATAAAAAGTTATTTTTATAACTTACCAACAGCAGCTTTAGCCGACTAATGGCTTCAGCTCTAGTTACATCATATGAGCAGTATGTGCGGCAGAGGTGCTGTGAATGTGACATTTAGATTCAAAGATATCTATCGAAAATGATAGAACAAATAAATGTATACTTCATGGTAGCCACTGCAAAACCAAGAAAGTCAATTGAAAATAACACATTTAAACTGCAAAAAAAATATGATGGTATTTGAAAAAAATAAAAGGCACCACAGAGAAAGGGAATATGGGTCAGGCAGGTCAGTGCTCTGCTCTCAGGAACATGGAGGAGACAATGACACAGGTAATTTAGAGCAGGCTCTGCCCGGCTGCAGCTGTGCACCGAGCTTGCTAACACATCATCATATCAGGGGCCACATCCTATCAGTGTGATCAGCACTCAGAATGAAAAGGACAAGAAAATGTACAGGAAGTCATCCTGTAAAAACAAGATACTGAGAGCCCTTATTTTGGGCTCTCAGTATTGGTTTTTAAGAATGCATTTAAGGGCAAAAGACAGTTTACTATAGGAATTTAAAAGACATACAGTGGACCTGGTAACTGTTTTAAAGTACGCTTGCGATAGATCCAGTGAATGAGACTTTGAGCAAGGGTGGCCATGAATAGAAAGGTCTGCATTTAATTTGCTAATCCATCATTCCAATTGTGCTCTGTAACAAAAGGGAGAGTGGAGTGGTGGGGCATTCAGAGGCAATGGAGCATGCTGAGGGGTGCGTGTGTGGTTCTCCATGGAGCCAGTGAGGCCGTGGCCCTTGGCCCTAAAAGCCCGGCCGGCGCTGGGGAGAATGGGCTCGGATGAGCTCAGCGCGGGCAAGACTAATCCCTTCATGTCCAAAGAATTGTTTAACTATGTTTGACTGATTAACCCCAAACCGCCTAAATTGCAATCTATTTGTCCAATCAAGTCTCCTGCACCCATCGTGCTGCAGTGTGTGGGTGGTGATGGAGAGGGAGAGAAGGAAAAAGAACGAGAGAGAGAGAGAGAGAGAGAGAGAGAGAGAGAGAGAGAGAGAGAGAGAGAGAGAGAGAGAGAGAGAGAGAGAGACAAAGGGGGGACTGCAAAACAATTTGGAGAAAGCGTACAGAAGTCAAAAGGACGGCTTTTTTTATTCTACTTGCAATTCTCCAAATGCATAAAGCACATGAGTCCCTGCAAACCAGCTGTTGCTAACATTCAAAGGTCAGAGAACTATTGCCTTGAGAGATTTCAAGTAGTAAGTCAGCCGTTGTGTGCTAGCATATACCGCACTGACTGGGTGAGGTGTTGGTTTTTAACCAGCTCCATGGGAAAAAGGAAATTCAAAGGCACTCTCCCCTGCGTGGAAAAGAGGTTGCAGGGAAGATTAACCCAGCTTCCTTTTATAGCCTCTGACAAGAGGTTAAATCACACATTAGGCCGCCTGAAATGTCTCCTAGTAATTAGATCAAGAATATTACTCTCTCTCTCCTTCCCCTTGCAGACTGCAGCTGATCAAAGCCTAATGATGGTGTCAGTGCCATTGGCAGTGCTGGCTGGGTAAATCTCCCCATCGGGATGGCAATCTGTCAGGGCCGCTAGCCCTGCTAAACAGCACAGGACACGAGTACAATGGTGCCTCGACACATTGTGGAGTGAACCATGCTTTCGCCCAACAATCCATCATCAACACCCTGCTAAAATTCAGCGTAATGATAAATCGCCTTTTTGTTCTTTGGTTCTAGGGCTACGATTTTTCTATGCACACAGTCAGCTGAGAGTGGGAGAGATGTTGGTGACATCTGGGAGTTTTTATCCTGATAACAGTGTAAAACCCACCACCAGCAGATCTGCGTATCTGTCTTTCCCATGCCAGAGCCGATCCAAGCAGCACCTGGTCCCTTGATGGGGGTGAGGGGGCTACCGGCTATTAATTACAGAAAGCCGACACGCAGCGCAGGCAAACCCTCGCGACGAGTCCCTGGGACGTCAGATACGCAGCAAGACGAATGCTTCTCTGTCACAAGGCAACGTGACCTGCCTCAGGACTCTTTACATACGAGCACTTTAAAGTATGCCTTTCAAATCGTGGCCCGCCCTTCTTCCTCTGCCTCCCCCCGTCTCCATCGCCTTCTGCGGATGTTACACTACTTGTGGGGATATATTTTCTGCAAAGTGGTTGTGCTGTAGCATGATAAAAGTTGACATTTTCCTCTTCTGATTCAACGCTTCCTTTGTAAACAACCTCGCATTTTTTTTGTGTGCTCGCACGCACGCTGCAAGCAAATCACACATAATGGTCAATTTCATCATCTGCTGTCGTGCCCGACGGCGGCAAACAAAAGGGGGAAATGGCAGGAGATGTGCCAATCATTTATCGTTGAAAGACGTCCGACAAAAGAGGCCCCTTAAAACCTGACAGCTTTTTCCTTTTTCACGTCAGGCCCCAGCACAACCGGCTCCTGAAAAAAATCGTTGAAAGACGTCCGACAAAAGAGGCCCCTTAAAACCTGACAGCTTTTTTTCCTTTTTTCACAGAGCACAACCGGCTCCTGAAAAAAAAGAAAGGGGCCCAGACAACAGACTCCTGCAAAAGATCTGACCCCAATCTTAACACCATACAGGTGGCACAGCGCGAACACAGGAAGCAGGAGTGCTATTCACGAGACGCAGGGAGAAAACGTTGATCTCGCTCAAAGACCGGCTCTCGGAGATCATTTAGACAGGCACAAAGGCGGTTCAATGCCAGTAAAGTGTATTCTAAGGTGCTGAAAAGGAAAATCCCCTTGAACACATTAATGGTTAAAGGCTTTTTTCTCAGTGTAGACTAAAAGCATCTGGTTAACGGGGGTTTTAAGAGTCATGATGTTTGATAAAACTCTACAACTGGGTAGCTTCACTGTATTATACCATGAAGGCTGTTAATCTTTAAGTGGCAGCAGGAATGTAACAGTTGTGGTTCAAAGCTTTTATAGCAACTTTAAAACCTCTTTATGTTAAGAGAAAAAAATGTACATGCTTCCTTTTGTGTGATCAACAATCTTCATAATAACAATCCTGTTAAGACAATGTCAATGCACACAGACAGTTGTGTAAAATAACGCGACTCCTGTCCGATTGCAGTTCAGCTGAGTCCAACCAAAGAGTTGAACTATGAACTGTGATTACAGCCAACAAAACCCCCTCTCCCTCCCGCAGAGCGACAACTGCATCTCTGCACATTCCAGGAAACGCAGCCAGCTGAAGGCAGCAAATACGCCGGAGAGGAGGAGACATAAACAACGAGAGCTCGTTCAATGGGCGCACCGATGTTTACTGTCTACCCTAAGTGCATTTCATCCCCACTGCTTTCACAGCCACGGCGGTATTTCAGCATGCAGCACTGCTGATGCCACAGGTCTGTGTACAGAGGGCTCACTCACAGGCTGGAGAGACTGTTTGGACAATGTAGGTGTCAGACACACGGCCCCGTCTGGAATAACGATTCAGCTCAGCTGCTACAAAACAGCCTCTGGTTCCTTAATAGTGGAGGTTCAATATAAAAGAAACTAACTTGACTTGTTTTTTTTGGAGTGTAGCTGTTGAAAATCTAATAGGAATTTCTGCCTCGTTTGACTTGGTACATTGCTATCAGGGAGAAAGGTCTGCGTTTGCTTCAATCAGGCTCTGAATGACATGCCAGAGATTAGCCTCTGAAGGTCACAGACTTCGCCTATCCTTTCAGCCGCTTTTCACAACACAACCCTGGGCCCTTTTTGAACAAACAGGAAGAATGTCATCTGGTTACTTTTCAAGGCATGGAGATACCATTCAGCGCGGCCAACAATGGCTGCAAACAGGACCAGAGGGTTAAGAGGTTACAAAAGGGCCCCATTCTAAGCGCGGCTCGATCTCCAGTGCGCCGCGCGCTCGCAGAGAGAAAAACACGCCCACACAGCGAGGCCTGGAGAAGTGGTGCAGGCGATGATGAACTGAGGAGGGTCACGACAAAGTGCCGCGCGTTGACCGCTCGCCTCGGCCTTGGTCTCTCCCCGGCAAAGCTCTTAACAAAGCAAGCCTCCGAGCATCAACTGCTTTGTCAGGGCTTCAGATATATTCACTGCTTTGTCATTCTGGAGAATATAACTGTATGATACCCGAAAGTCCACCCTTCAGGTTATTGTGTCTTGCCAAAGGGTACAAAGAGCAAAAAACAGCATTTATATATTTTTTATAAACTGGGATCTTTAAATTGCTCAAATACATGACTTATACTTCTTGTTGAAGAGAGAGAATGGGAAATAACTAGGCTTACAATGAGGCAAGAATTATGAAATGCAACTATGTAACATGATTAAAACTATGTTAATCAAAAGTAGCATTCCTCTAAACGCACTACACCCTGTGTTCAATGTCACGGCATTAACAAAATTCATCTGTTATTATTCAGGTTGTAAAGCCTGTTCCAAAAAGACCCTTAAAGACTGCAGCCGGAGCTGAAATCCTTCACCAATTTAGTTCATAATGAACCCTCTGAAATATTAAAAATAAAGCCCAATTAGCCGCCAGCATTTTACATCTCCTCCCTCTATAATCCTCTGGTAGCTTAGCCTTATCTAATGTCTGCGCCAACTATGACACTCTGAGCTCACTCTCCCTCTATCCCCTCCACTTGATATTCCCTCCAGCTTCACTGGCGCTTTGTTGTGGCATTCTCTCTGACCCTGCACGCCGGGTCAGACTCTGAGCCTCTCTGGCGGTGGCTAATGATGCCCTGATATGTACAGTTGGCATGGACGTCGGAAAACTGCGGCAATAAACCGCGGACATGCTAATGGCACCTATTAGGATTACTCAGGAGTGATACGGGACTCGCCTGGCAACCTCTTATTACACAGGGTTGGTATTGAGGGTGCGGAGTGTCAGTGGAGGGTCAGTGATCCGATGGAGACGGCCTTATCTTGTGCCATAACCAGATAGCAGTATCTCCCCCTGCTCTTCTGCTGTTCCTGCGAGATGGAGGTGGATAAACAGCCCCGTCGTCTCATGACAGATGCTGTCCTAGACCGAGCATTGTTCCTCCTGCTGCTACGAATGCGGTTTTTGCCTTGAATGTCCCCGCCAGGCTTAGATTCTTTACCGATTGCCCTCAAGCTGAAAACACAACAATCTCAGAAAGCCCTCTGGTCTTGGTGTTTGTAATGTCAGGACTCCCAGCACTCTCTGGCTTAAAGCCTCGGGTTTTTGCTGATTACGCAAATACCCAGCAGGAGCAGGGCTTTTTTTGCCCTAATTGGACCTAGCCGCTTACATTCAAATCCAGGATAAAAACAACAAGTCATAAAGAACACAAAATGCAGCAAACAAAGATACAATGTGTTTCTTTGAATCAGGCCTGTTGCCTGTAGTCACTTGGCACAACATAAATCAACCGATGTGAACCAAAGTAAATACCATGCAACAGCTGACCTGCAGCCTGAACCCTTCAGGTCGCTCCCTCGTTCTCAGAAGTAATCCAGAAGTTGCCCGTGATGTCCCAAACAGCTGATCTAGATGCATCATGTGGCCGCAGTTCTTTACTCCCAGCGAGACCCGTGTTTGACCCTCACACCGAGTCTCCTGACTTTCCCACAGAGGCTCCCAAACATCTGCCCTCTATCTGGAAATAGACTCATACAGCTGTGAAGAACATCGGGTGACCTCACAGAGCGTCTCTCCAAGTGCTGTGTGGCTGAATGGGTGGGTGAGCATGGGCCGACAGCTGCCCTGGTGAATGGAGGATTGGAAAGGTGGAGGCGGCTGGCAGATTATTGCTACCTGGGAAATCTCTGCCCTGCTGGCCGGGACATGGGGTCGGCCTCATTTAGCAAATGGTTGATATTCAACGAATGCAGCTCATCTAAAGCTACCGGGGTGAGGAGAATAAAAATCCGCTGTGCACATAAAATTCACAGGGAACACCTGCAAGAGATTTAACATACACAAGCCCCCGCTGGGAAATGAAAGGGAAGAGCGTACCGTTACACATTTCAATTCAAGTACCGTCTCTAAAATGCATCATCAAATGACTGGCTTTGAATAAACCAAAACGGAGCATCAGCCAAGTGGCTCATTCCAGCGCAGGAAAACGTTGCATCAAAGAATACGCTGTTTAGTCGAACCGTTCCACAGTCAACAATCACAGAAACGGGGCCGTCGCTAATCAATGTATTTTAATGAGCTCCCTGTGAAATCCCAACAACAGCCGAAACATAAAAATCTGCTCAAGTTCTCTGGTTCACTCTTTGTATCTTGTGATCTGTTATTCATTGTCTTGCTCTGAAGTCTCGGAGAAATGAAGCAGAGCTTTGATGTTACCTTCTTATCACTGCTGTCTGTCTGAGACTAGCCTGATGTTGGGAATCAGATCGTTTGGATGGCCAAGTGGAGAACCCTGTTGCAACGCGGAACATCTGCGATTCAGCGCAAGGTGCTCGGAATGATGGATTTCTCTCCGTGAATCCAATCATTCACTCACTCACTAATATCTCTTTTGCCTTTTTGCTTCAAGAAGAAAGTTATAGAGTGAGATTAGTATCTAGAGAACTGCGTGGGTGTGCATACTACATTCACACTGATCTCTGCTCACTACTCTACTTTAAAGCGTCCACCCAAATTAGCTTAAATACGTAGGTGTGTGTATTTTTCTTTTCCCCTGCAATAGTTTAACCTCGTATACAGTCATCTGTAGACTGAAGAGCTATAGAAGCCAAGATGCTACTAAAGTATTTTAGAGGAAATTACCCTCCTCTGCCCCCAATGTAATCAATACCTCCCAATATATTTGTCAGGGGTTGGCTGGAAAAAAAACTAAGCAACTTGCTTTCCTGTCAGTTTGCCCTCAGCAAATACTCTTGGGTTTGCAGTGGCAGGTCAAAGAGTCAGCACAAGCCTCATGGGCAGAGGAGGAGAGACACTTTGAAAAGCCATGCAGAGATCTAATTAACACATGCATTCAAGTGGTATTTCAATTTGGCGGAACGCTGTAATTTTCTACAATGCTGAGACCAGCATGACATGAACAGATGAAACCAGGTGCTCCTGACATTCAGGCTTGTTTGCTGCCTTAATAAGCAAGAGCCAACACACAAATCAGACAAAAGTAAATACATGTTCCTGAGCACACACAGAAATCCAAGTTAAACTTTCACTTTTACACTGGAAACGGCTGCAAAAACCTATACATGTGCTGTTGTAAGCCAAGCCTTTGCATCACCATACCTCACTGTAACTTTGAAAGCCTTTAACTGTCATGCTTCTAGGTATCCGTCATTGCTGTCATTAGAGGCGAGCTGCATTTTACAGATGGGGAGAGGCCTTGCAGTCATCTGTTTTTAAGACCTAATTAATCTTCATTGGGCTGGGAAACATAGCACCCCGATGCAAAAAGGGTTCCTTCTACACGATAATTGCAGGAAGTCTAGGGGCCTGAGTTTCCCAGACAACAAGGTCTGAAATTTAATTATCTGCTCTTTGGGAAACGTAAGGGAAGAGAGCGACATTGCAAAACTGCACTTCTGGGCAAGTAATGTCAGGCTCTTGTTTGGGTAAGCGCAGGATAACACTGAGCACATCCTCCCTGCTGCCATTAACCAAACACGTAAAGGGCAAGATAATGGCTTTTTTTTTTTATACATGCTGGAAGATTTATTAAACTTTAAAAATCATCATGCAAATGCAGACTTAATCGTTTTGTTTTTTTATCTCTTGACATTTCACAGTTTTATCCTCTTACCATGTGCAGAGTAAACCAGATCACTTCCATAGTCCAGTCAAACGCAGGAGTGTTGCTTTTACTGCGGGTTATTATTTCTTTTATTTTAAATCATATCCGTCCATATGTCCGTGACATTACAGACCGACTACAAACCATAAATCCAGACTCGGAGCAGCCAAAGACAACACAGGACAGGCCGTGGCAACATTAACATTCCGGCTTGCAGGGGGAGAAACATCGATGGGATCCCATTAGTTAAGTGTGCCCTTAGGTTACCAGACATCTCATCAGATAGACCTTTTTTTCCTTCCAGACACGAACCATTAAGACGTTATGGCATTACAAAAAAGAGCAGAAAAAGAAGCTGCTCTCCTGCTCTGAAACTACTCCTCCTGCTCCTCCTGCTCTCCTCCTCTGAAACTACTCCTCCTCCTCCTCCTCCTCCTCCTGCTCTCCTCCTCCTCCTCCTCCTCCTCCTCCTCCTCCTCCTCCTCCTCCTGCTCTCCTGCTCTCCTCCTCCTCTCCTCCTCCTCTCCTGTTCTCCTCCTCCTCCTCCTCCTCCCTCCTCCTCCTCCTCCTCCTCCTCCTCCTCCTCCTCCTCCTCTCCTCCTCCTCCTGCCTCCTCCTCCTCCTCCTCCTCCTCCTGCTCTCCTGCTCTCCTCCTCCTCCTCCTCCTCCTCCTCTCCTCCTCTCCTCCTCTCCTCCTCCTCCTCCTCCCTCCTCCTCCTCCTCTCCTCCTCCTCCTCCTCCTCCTCCTCCTCCTCCTCCTCGGTCGAGGTTGTGCGGCAGGATCAGGATGAGCCCGGTGACGTCAACCTTTTGTTATCACCTTTAACACTTGCCTTTCTCGAGGTGGGAACACTTCATCCCGTCGTCATATATTAAGACACTAGATAACTTCATCCCGTCGTCATATATTAAGACACTAGATAACTTCATCCCGTCGTCATATATTAAGACACTAGATAACTTCATCCCGTCGTCATATATTAAGACACTAGATAATCATCGTCATATATTAAGACACTAGATAACTTCATCCCGTCGTCATATATTAAGACACTAGATAACTTCATCCCGCAGCTGGCTCCTCCCAGCAGAGGAACTTATCATTTCTCTTTAAAAGGTGGCACAAAACTACCTGCATCATTACCATGAAACACAGCGATGGAACTGTAACCATGATGACACCTGCTTCACCCTCCTCACTGGCTGTTACCGTCTGCAAACACAAGAACACACCAGCCCAACTACACCAGCCCAACTACACCAGCCCAACTACACCAGTCCCACCAGTTCCTCCAGTCCTCTCCAGCTCTGAGCAGGAGGCTCCTCTGGTGATGGAACACAACAGTTTGGGCTCATAAGAGACAGTTAAGCTGCGACGGCTGACAGTAAACACACATGTAATACAGGCAGTACAGTAGCTGTACAGCTGCATGGAGCCAGGCAGCCAGTGAGCCAGCTGACAGGAGCCACTCCTGGCTGCCTGGACTGCCTGACTCCTGACTGCCTGCCTGGCTCCTGACTCCTGACTGCCTGGACTGCCTGGCTCCTGGCTCCTGGCTGCCTGGCTCCTGACTGCCTGGCTCCTGACTGCCTGGCTCCTGGCTCCTGGCTCCTACTAGCTAACCTAGCTGCAGTGTGAACACAGTCCCATTGTTGCCTCCTCCAGCTCTCCTCCCGTTCGTGAGGATGTCACTCAGTGTCCGGCAGCAGCCGTGTTATCAACAAACAACTACTTACTCTCCGTTTACCTCCAACAAAGGCATCGTTTAGTGCGTCGCCATGGTTTTAAAACGACAGATCTTCTCCCGCAGCCGCCGAATCACTGCTGCTGCTGTCTGCGGCAGCAACGTCCTGCGCATGCGCAGCAACCGGGAGCGTTCCAGACGGAGCCGTGCGCTGCGCAGGACGGCCCAGAGGTTTAAAGGGACAGTCAGGGTTTAACTGGACGCCTAGATATCTGTGTGAAATGAGTGAAATGACATGTTAAATCATTTTGGTGAATGTATGATATAAACTTAGATGTACAGCTCTGAAGGGATTCATATTTCAATATTTTTATGTTCAAAATAACAGTAATAATGATCATTTTGAAGGCTGTTATGTCACTAAATTACATTTCCATATAATATGAACAGTGGTGAAAAGCAATGAAACATTTTAAGTCAAAAGTACAATTTTGAGGCACTTAAATTGATTGCAACTTAAATTAGGAAAATCACTCAAAATCGCGGATACGTTGCACTTTTATTACATGATAAATGTGAGAAATGTTTTCATACTCAAGAAGAATTACTGTGAGACAGTGTTCTCATTATCTTTTTACACACAGGTGCACAGAAGAGGAAACTCGATGATCCTGATCTTTTACGTTGGTGTGCATGCAGATTTTGGTTGTAATAAAATAATGATGTAGCATTTAGAACGCAATCATGGGCTGACATGTTTAACATGTTAAACATGCATTAGTATGGTGATGGGCATTACAAGCCTCCAGAGCAGCTTCAATGCGCCTTGGCATTAATTAAGTTGTTTGATTTCAGTTTTTAATCAGTGTCCATAGGTTCTCAGTTGAGATGATCAGGTGACTGTGAAGGAAAACAACATCATTTTCATACTCATCAAACCATTCAGTGAGCCCTGATGCTCCAAAAGCAATATTGATAAAGGTCCACCCGTCTTCATTCTACTTTTGAGCAATAAGCCATATGTTGCCACTATAACATAACATGAAACCTAAATAGAATAAACTAGGAAGTCATGATTTAGGTGAACAGACCCTTTAGTTCCATGATATAGAAGATCACCTACTGAGGAGGATGTCACAAATCTCTAACACATTCAGTCATTTAATAATGGTAATCATTCTTTCTTTCATCAAACCATACATCTTGTTCATGCATAGTACTGGCCCAAATATAATACTCATCTGGTACACCGGCACAAGATTTGCCTTGAGCTGTATCACCCTTGCATTTAGCATCGTGCGCTCTGCACATATTGTATTATGAATCTTGTGTGGGGAAGATAAAAACCCAGAGAGAAGACTCTGCGGTCAATAGTGTCACATGCTTTGTGATTTGATGAAAGGTTCTATTTGTGCAGCCTGATGTGTATGGCTCCCTAATCAAACACTTATATTTCTGTGACAACTAAAATAAATTACTCCATTACAACCACCCACCTGCCCTCTCCACAGTATTGATGCCATTTCTATTACCAGAGAGAGACAGATGGACAACAGTGAACACTTTTGGCAAGTTATGGGAATGCGACCAAGTCATGTCATGTCAGGCTAGAACCTGTACAAAAGTAATCAAATAAGAACATTAGAAGGAAAATTACACACGTTTAACTCCGCAAACGTTTCGGATATAAAGCATTGTGAAGGCCCGGGTTCCAGTACGGACTGGGCTTATTACAATACTCCAGCCAATTTAGGCATGCAAGCTTCACTTCCCCCATCAGCAAGTGAAAGAAGGGAGAATTTGGTCTGAAAGCCCAATCACACACGGCGCTCTGAGTTCAGCAGGTGGGGAAGTAGCAGCAGCAGGCTCCATCACGTAATAATACAAAGTTAATGATGCAGAATGGTGTCTTTCTCCATACCAAAGAAGACGTCAATACAGGATGTTTAAGCACGCCGTTCCTAATTACGCTTTTTAAATTCGCCACTGACGTGATTGATGATTTCAAAGGGAGGCATTATTGATCCACTTCACAGACAAGTCCCATCGATTGCAAGTCTAGAATGAATAAAAGTTTCTTTTTCTCCCCCCCCTTTTATCTCCCCCACCGAGCGAGAGATTGTACAATCAGAGCATCAGTGTGACCTATATGGGTAGTTTGGGAGCTAAATCACCTCTTTTTAAAACGCAGACGAATGGAGCAGTGATTGCTGAGTCGAGGGACCTTGGGGGACCTTCGGGGCATCACGTAAGAAGTAACAGTGAACATCTCGCCGTGCTTTCTCATTCATCGAGTTTGGAGATTCATCTATCCACTCGTTAATCTGTGGGATCCTTTGCAAATAGCCTATCTCTGCGTTGGACTCCTCAGCATGAGAAAAGTTCAGGAGCTGCTGTTTTATAGACAGCCAGCTGTGCAGCATCACGCCTCTCACTGCAATCAGTGGTGATGGAGGGAAGTATGCTCCGACAGATTGTTTTTTGCTTCCCTTTTAACATGCCCCATGGCATGCACATATTATTCTACCAACTTTGTTATTCCTCATGAGCAGCCACATCTTCCTATTAGTGCAGAAGCTGCTTGTTATTGCATTGTCTAATCCCAGCACGTGTTGTTAGCAAATCAACAAGAGGGGCTGCCAGAGCACAGGCTGATGTGGCAGAAAGTCTGACATCACCTGCAGGAAAAATTCTGCATATTCAGGGCGATTCGACCTATCCCCCATCAATACAGAGTGTTCTGTTCGAATTACAGAAAACAAGATTGATTAGGAATCAACAGCCCACTGAATTGGAGCAGCAGAGGGAGGTTTTCCATCACACCATGCGGAATCTCATTGGCAAGTGCACTTCAGATGGCAAAGTGGGCTACAGCTTATGATTAAATGGTCTGCAGGCGAAGCCTTTTTGTCTTTTTTTGTGTGTGTAGAGAGAGAGCTCTTTCTGAAGGCCAAAGTTAATGCAGTCATAGAAAGAACTCTGATACACTCCCACATGAAATGGCCATGTGAGGAAAGCCCGGAGGGAGAAAAGGCCTTGAATGAATTTGAGAGGGATAGAGAGTGGGAGGGAGGCAGATAGAGAGAAAGTTCAAACATTACTGATCCTCAAATATCCTTTTGGTTTCTGGTTCAATTGGAATTCGGCAGTAAGTGTCTGCTAAAAGCTCCATTTTTGTTGCCCTTCTATTGCTGCCGAGCTTTTAGAGTTAGATGATGACAGATTGTGAGCTACCTGATATCCTTCATCATCCTCCCCAGTGGAGGTGTTTGTTCCGCCCTGAGCAAGTCCTCGAGGACTAACAGCCGGCGTGTTTGATGGACTACGGGGAGACATCTGCTCTGCCTGGCTTTGCCATACAGAACGAAAACAACATGTTACAGTAATCAATCAATATGCAAAACGGTGTCCTTTTAGTGTGATGATTAACCTTACAGACTTCATGCCTATCAAGTCATTATATCAGCTTGTCACCGGGAATTAGCGCTGAGGAGCTACAGGGTGTGAGAGCCTGCTGTGTTTTCTTCAGGTTGGCACATTGCTTTAAGAGAGGATTGTTCAATATATCCTCAACAACACTGTCACTGCTGTGCTTCAAGCACCCTCAGGGATGAGCTCTGTTCTGTGTACTCAAGGGACAAGAGGGACAGAAAAAAAGTCTGCACGGTGCAATCTGATTTGTGGTTATAGGCACACCATCCCTCACCAAGTAATCCAGAAAATATCATATATAATATAAGATCCTTTGAGCGCTCGCATTGATTTTAAACTCCGTGTTGCTCATGTCGGCAGATGTGTGTTTGTGCATTGTGATGAGCTCATTTGAAGACTGCCATTGGCTGATTTTAGCCTCTGAACATCCTACCTGCTGTAGACAAGTTTATTCTGGGAGTCACAGAGGGTCTGCTGCAAAAACACTGAACAGACAAATTAATGTACGTGTCAAAATGGTTTTAAGACCTCTAGCACAGCTTTGTCCACCTGAATGTTCCTCTTTCTACTCAGTTAAGTTCCTTTTAAATGATGGCTGTGACAGACAGCATGCAGGATGGAGAACAGTGTGTAGCTCCCACATTGGTCGCCAGGGGGCGCTGTAGCCTGCACACGAACCTCCGGGGGACGCTCCTCACAGCGGAAGACGGTTCTCTTTGGCTGAAGCAGCATGGTTCCTCCCTGTAGGCAGTGTGGACGTAAACAAGCGGCTCACCTCTGAACGCGGATACGGTCACAGCGTGTTAAAGCTCCAGACACAAGCTGCTGTTATACATGGCGCTCAGGCTGTGCGGACGGGTCCTCGGACGGGTCCTCGGAGGGGCCACCACGCTGCTCGCCTGCGCTGCACAGGGACATGCGGGTCAGTCCCAAACAAACAGCTTCATTCACTTCACTTAGCAAAGGAACATACAGGACTGCTAGTTAAGAGACGGGGGGATACATATGAAGAAGCTCAGACTGACGTTTAAAGGGAGCAGGTCCACCAAATATACAGGACAGAATATACAGGACAGTACATACAGGACAGTATATACAGGACAGTACATACAGGACAGTATATACAGGACAGAATATACAGGACAGTACATACAGGACAGTATATACAGGACAGTATATACAGGACAGTACATACAGGACAGTATATACAGGACAGTACATACAGGACAGTACATACAGGACAGTACATACAGGACAGAATATACAGGACAGTACATACAGGACAGTATATACAGGACAGTATATACAGGACAGTACATACAGGACAGTACATACAGGACAGTATATACAGGACAGTACATACAGGACAGTATATACAGGACAGTACATACAGGACAGTATATACAGGACAGTATATACAGGACAGTACATACAGGACAGAATATACAGGACAGTACATACAGGGATACAGGACAGTATATACAGGACAGTACAGTACATACAGGACAGTACATACAGGACAGAATATACAGGACAGTACAGTATATACAGGACAGTATATACAGGACAGTACAGTATATACAGGACAGTACAGTATATACAGGACAGTACATACAGGACAGTATATACAGGACAGTATATACAGGACAGTATATACAGGACAGTACATACAGGACAGTACAGTATATACAGGACAGTACATACAGGACAGTACATACAGGACAGTACATACAGGACAGACAGGACAGTACATACAGGACAGTACATACAGGACAGAATATACAGGACAGAATATACAGGACAGTACATACAGGACAGGACAGAATATACAGGACAGTATATACAGGACAGTACATACAGGACAGTACATACAGGACAGTACATACAGGACAGTACATACAGGACAGTACATACAGGACAGTACATACAGGACAGTACATACAGGACAGTATATACAGGACAGTACATACAGGACAGAATATACAGGACAGTACATACAGGACAGTATATACAGGACAGTACATACAGGACAGTACATACAGGACAGTATATACAGGACAGAATATACAGGACAGTATATACAGGACAGTATATACAGGACAGTACAGTATATACAGGACAGTATATACAGGACAGTACATACAGGACAGTATATACAGGACAGTACAGTATATACAGGACAGTATATACAGGACAGTATATACAGGACAGTACAGTATATACAGGACAGTACATACAGGACAGTATATACAGGACAGTACATACAGGACAGAATATACAGGACAGTACATACAGGACAGTATATACAGGACAGTACATACAGGACAGTATATACAGGACAGTACATACAGGACAGTACATACAGGACAGTATATACAGGACAGTACATACAGGACAGTACATACAGGACAGAATATACAGGACAGTATATACAGGACAGTACATACAGGACAGTACATACAGGACAGTATATACAGGACAGTACATACAGGACAGTATATACAGGACAGTATATACAGGACAGTACATACAGGACAGTATATACAGGACAGTACATACAGGACAGTATATACAGGACAGTACATACAGGACAGTACATACAGGACAGAATATACAGGACAGTACATACAGGACAGAATATACAGGACAGTACATACAGGACAGAATATACAGGACAGTATATACAGGACAGTACATACAGGACAGTACATACAGGACAGTACATACAGGACAGTACATACAGGACAGTATATACAGGACAGTACATACAGGACAGTACATACAGGACAGAATATACAGGACAGAATATACAGGACAGTATATACAGGACAGAATATACAGGACAGTACATACAGGACAGAATATACAGGACAGTACATACAGGACAGTACATACAGGACAGTACATACAGGACAGTACATACAGGACAGAATATACAGGACAGTACATACAGGACAGTATATACAGGACAGTACATACAGGACAGAATATACAGGACAGAATATACAGGACAGTATATACAGGACAGTATATACAGGACAGTACATACAGGACAGTACATACAGGACAGTATATACAGGACAGTATATACAGGACAGTACATACAGGACAGTATATACAGGACAGTACAGTATATACAGGACAGTACAGTATATACAGGACAGTATATACAGGACAGTACATACAGGACAGTACAGTATATACAGGACAGTACATACAGGACAGTATATACAGGACAGTATATACAGGACAGAATATACAGGACAGTACATACAGGACAGTACATACAGGACAGTACATACAGGACAGTATATACAGGACAGTACATACAGGACAGTACATACAGGACAGTATATACAGGACAGTACATACAGGACAGTACATACAGGACAGTATATACAGGACAGTATATACAGGACAGTACATACAGGACAGTACATACAGGACAGTACATACAGGACAGTATATACAGGACAGTACATACAGGACAGTACATACAGGACAGTACATACAGGACAGTATATACAGGACAGTATATACAGGACAGTACAAGCACAGTAAACCAGTGACAGTATAACATGTGAGGTGACAATGTTGGGTTTTCCATTTGAGAAGGATCCTCTCTATTGTTCACTGAACCCTCCAGTGAACAATAGAGAGGATGGACTTTGCAGTTAAGTAGAAGACTGCTTGTATCCAGCAGTCAAAGTCTGTGTTTGTCTATGAGGGAGAAGATGTAGATAATTACTAATGAGGTACATAGGAAAAGTGTTTATATATGTTTTAAAATAGGTCTTTAAAGATTTTGCAGGGAAAACTGGGTTTGATTGGGTTACCAACAACACATCCTTGCATTTGTTGCTGATTTTTTGATCCACAAATAGCTTTTAGACAATCCAAACCTTAGTGATGTTTAACCTGAGTGTAATTTAAATATAAAATAGAGAAAAGTAGCAAATCCTTAAATTTATATATCATAACTGTCGAAATTTCTTCCTGATAAAATACTTCTAAAGTTAATCAGTTATCAAAATGGCAATTTTCTGCTCATCGATTAATTGACTAATCATTTCAGCTGTAGTTTGAACTACCGGTACTGTTAACAATAAAAAACACTTTGTGGCTCTTTAGCTACAAGCAGACTTGTCATTTTTGTGTAAAACAGAGTAAAGCATTTAACAGTAAAGTTTCTGTGGTTCCCAAAGGACTTCTCCATCTGCACAATCTTTCGGAGGGTTCTGTAATGAATTTAATGAATGAGTTTACGAGGCGGACCATCTGAATGCATTAGTTTACGTCCAAGTGAACACAATTAATCAGCTACCCTGCAGCCCCGCTGGCAGCGCAGTGATGGAGATGTTGATGTCTTTACAGGAAACGCCGCCTGCAGCCGAGGAGGCAGGACGGGATTTATCTTCACTCCCGCTTGCTTTATTACATCAGAGGCATTTCTCAACAGACTGATGAAAGGCAAAGCAGCAGAGGCAGACGGCAGTCTTTATCGCCTTCCAGCCTCAGTTCCGCCCGACAGCGGTAATCAGACCACTGCCTCCGAGATTTACATCCCCAGACGCATCTGATCAAATTCTGCCAACGTCATCCTGCCACCAATCTGATGTTCTAGTTTTTTTTTTTTTGTTACTGCTGCCAAATTTACTCTAATTGTCTGTCTAATGATTCATTTTGTTTGTGTGTTCTCAGCTGAACAATTATCTTTGTTACTGAGACATCCAGATCAGCCTGACAACTCAAAGGTTTTGAAAGTGGCCATAATTGGGGCCCCAAATGCTGGGAAGTCCACGTTGTCCAATCAGCTCCTTGGCAGAAAGGTTTTAGTCTCAAGTGTCCTTATCTCTTAAACCTGCACACTTAATGTATCTGTCTGACTGAGGGGGGATAAGGAGATGGAGGTCACTTTGTAAAGCCAACGATTATTTCTTAAAGGTGTTTGCTGTGTCCAAGAAAGTGCACACTACGCGGTCAAGATCCCTGGGCGTCCTAACAGAGGACGATACACAGATAGTAAGATCCTTCTCATGTCTTATCTCTTATAACACATATCAAAAATCATACATTGATACATATGTTTGTATTTTTTTTGTAGATTTTACTGGACACTCCTGGTCTCACCACTATATCAAAGGTCAAAAGGTGCCTGTCTTTTTTAGATTGTTGGTACTTTTCAAAGTCTGTAGTCTACTTGAAGTATCTTTATACAGTGTTATATAAGAGTGGACCCTCTGTTTCCACAGACACCAGCTGGAGAAGACTTTGCTCGTGGATCCCTGGAACACGGTCAAAGAAGCCGACCTAAGTATGTTATAAATTCACTCTGAGCTTTTTATTAGTCGGACCTGAGCCGCAGTTTTCTTTTTGATGCTTTTGGATGACACATTTAACGTAAAGAGTGAAATATACCGCTGAGTTTCAAGGTCTTATAAATGAAATGTGTCCACTCCCAGTGGTAGTCCTGGTGGATGTGTCGGACAGATGGATGTGCGGCAGGCTCGACTTTGAGGTGCTCAAATGCCTGGCCCAGCACCCTGACATCCCTGCAGTCCTGGTGCTCAATAAGGTATTCTTCAGCAGAATGATGCAGGCCCAGTCAATGCTACTGAAGACGTAAATCTCAATGAATGGGTCATTAAAATAATTGAAAAAAAATTAATTGAGAAGGCTACATAGTTTCCTTAAACAGCTGGGCGCTACAGTATAGAATAGTAGATTCATTAGGGGGTTATTTTCAGGTGCAGATCAATCACTTCTAGTTCTATTGAGTATTTACAGCAGCAGCAGGACGGTGTATGTGATATCAAGTCAAAATAAAGTACAGTGCCCATGTTAGTTTATTAATTTATTGTTGGTTTTGGTCCTTTCATTGGATCTGACGACATTAAGTAATAATATAGATGATCACCAGACTTGAACAATTCCCAAAACGTTTAAGGAAATGTTCACCTGACAGCTCACAGGTGTCTTCTCTGATGCTCCTCAGGTAGACCAGGTCAAGGCCAAGGACAGGCTGCTGGACATCACAGCAGTGCTGACGTGTGGAATGGTGAACGGACGCAGGATGCACGTCAGGCCGGTGATCAAGCCTCCGTGGGCTGAGAAGATGCCAGAGAGGGATTTGGAGACAGCGCTTGACGAGGAGAGCACGGAGCCCGAAGGCGGCGGCGCCGAGCCAAACTCTGGACTGAGGAAAGAGCAGCTGGAGGCGCTGAAGAGCCAGCAGGGCTGGGCTCACTTTAAGGACGTCTTCATGCTCTCTGCTGTGGACAGAGAGGACGTGGAGACGCTGAAGGTACACACTATGTATTATGGTCATAGCAGGGAAAACTGTATCATAAATTCGTCTAGCATTATACCTTCATAATGATAAATGAATAAATGAACATAACTCAGTACATTTAATCTATATTTTAAGATAAGCATTTGTTTGTTTTACTGGATAGCTTTAGTTCAGTGTTAGCTTTTTCACATTATCTCATTTTTATTTTTGTATCAGTTAGTTTTAATTTTTATTTGATGGCAATAACCGTGCTTTTATCTTGTTGCCATAGAAATACTTTATTGTCGGGGCCAAGCCGGGGTCGTGGCAGTACCACAGTGAGGTACTGACTGACCAGAGTCCAGAGGAGGTCTGCACCAACACCATCAGAGAGAAGCTGCTGGAGTATCTGCCCCAGGAGGTGCCCTATTCAATGACACAGGTGAACCAACTTTGAGAGGACACTCTGTCAGTCAGGCGTGATGATAAGCTGACAGCTGACTGACTACACCCATCACATCTCACCACTCTGACTCTGAGGCTTATTTAATGCCCTTCATACTCACTTTCACTCCACACGCTAACATGTGCTTTGATGCAGCTTTTTTCCCCACACCTCCACCTGCTACACTTGATCTTTTTGTGTATTTTTATTGCTCTCTTCATGTTAATTATCATGTTGGTCTGTGTTTACTGCTACTGCAGATTCCCTGCAACTAAAAGTGTAGAATCACACCATCAAGTCAAACTGTAGCACAGTATTGAATTGTTTTGGGTTTCGGAAAAAAAACAATGAATAGAAATGCAAAATGTAAATCATTTGACCCAGTCAGGCTCTTTTAGAGGACATCTTTAATACACATGAAAATAATATTGGGATGTGTAGTTGTGGTCACTGCTCTGAGCCAACAGCTGACATCTACCGTTCCACATTGACCTGCACAATATTAACCGTTGTAGAAGTTTTAATATTAAAATGTTTCCGTTTCAGTCGATTGAACTCTGGCAAGATGGAGAAAACAGCGATCTGGATATTTCTGTGAAAGTTTATGCCAAGAAAGACACTCACATGGTAAGTGCTCGCCACACATTAATGGGTTATTGAGATACGCATGTCTTGTAAAGTCATCACAAACAGAACTACTGATGTCAAATTTAATGTTTTCACCTGTTCGTAAATCAGGTTTAACATGAATTCAGCACAAACAAACTACTCCTTAAGAAATACCACAGTTTGAAATGTCCCTGTTTGATTTGTGGACTGGAGGAAGTGAAATCTCTCCCTCCACCTGTAGCCTCGAATGGTTTCTAATATTTATTGGCCGTTCCCCGTATCTATTTTCCTTGTGTTTTTAAAATGTAAATATTTGAGCAGCCTTTCTAAAGCATACATATTTGATGCCAAAGAATATTTAATGCTACATCTGTGGTGCTGAAATGTTGAAAAGTCTCGGACCATTCTTTAGCTTTTACATTCAACGCAGGAAAAACTTCAGAAATGTAGATCGGGTAGAACTCACAGGGATGATTGAATCTCATCTGTTTCATGAATAGTTCCTGGTATGAAGTTATGTAGTTATGTTTTCTTTGACTAAATCTAAATTTACATTTTTCTATTTTGTGAGCTCAAAGCAATCTTTTAAATGAGCAATGAGCCTCACACAAAGCCTCAGTGACGCATACAAATGTTTTTTAGATATTTAAATACATTTTCAATACTAGCAAATGCACAATGGACAAGGCATGTTTGATCAAAAATGGTAATACAACTTATGGTCCTGTCTATTCACTGGTGCCTGATGTATTTCTTGGGTCTACAGAGGATGGTGATAGGCACAGCTGGCCAGATGGTAGCGCGCATCGCCCGAGAGGCGGGTGAGGACCTGAGCCGGGTCTTCCTGAGGGAAGTCAGGCTGAAGCTCTCAGTCAAGCTGAGGAAGTGAAGAGAGAGAAGGAAGGACTTTAAATGGTGAAGAGGTGATTGGAGATGACTCTTCTTGTATTTTTCATCTGCAAAGGACGGACCCAAAGAGTGGAACAAAGGATAAGTTCTCATCATGAGTCAGACGTGGAGCTGTGAGGTGGCATGAGTCCACAGTCCCAGACCTCCCACTGAGATGGACCCGTTTAAAAGGACTCTAAATGTTGACATTTGCAGCCTCCTTCTTCATTCATCAGCAGCATCCTTTCATGCAGTCCCAGAAGACATTATTAAAGTTTTTTTATGTTGAGATGTTACTTAGAAGTTTCTGTTATTATAATGATTATAAAAGTGTACTTTTATCAACTAAGAAGTCCCAAAACGTCATTGAAATTTGACACATCTTAATCTGTAGAGTGGTGAAAATATTCATATTAAAAGCAGCCCATACAAGCTGCAAAATAGAATCATTTTTTTAGCAAAGATATATTTAAAGGCAACAAACATGACACAGACTCCCATCAAATGGATGTTTTGACAAAAGTTTGACAGTGTGTTCACGGATGAGCAGGTCTGGCGAGCTGTGAAAAGGCCGATGGTTTATCTTTGGCTCTCAGAGCTCTTTACTTGGCGAGCGTTTCGCGCCTAGCGGGACCTGCACAGTCATGTTCACTCAAATGTCCCCGATGTACCATCCACCCCTGTTCCCTCCACTCCCACACCACTTTAGCCCTCTCCACTGCCTTTGAAGTGTGGCCATCCATCCCCTCACTTTTTGTTCCGCTGCTTTCTTCCCCCCCTTTCTCTCTCTCTCTCTCTCTCTCTCTCTCTCTCTCTCTCTCTCTCTCTCTCTCTCTCCCTCCTTCTCCCTTTTTTTGGATCTCATAAAGCCCAGCTCTGCCCCCCGAGGGCGGGAATTGTCTCCCTAATGGATGGCAAAATGGAGCACTAACCTGATGCTAAAATGGGTCAGATAATGGTGATTGGATTCCTTCCTCGCTTGCCTGTGAGTTAACTCAGCGGTTACTCTATCCGGGGCATCTTGATGAATAACCAGCTCGTGGCCTGAAGCGAGGGCGACAGGAGGGAGGGTGAGGCCTTGGATGTCTCACAGAAGCTGTGTCAGCCCCTAAAGCTCTCCCTGCTGCTCTCTGCAACGGCTGCTTCCCGGTGATTAGATAAAGACGGCCGCGCAGCAGAGATCACCACTTAGACAAGCCAACTGCTGCTTGAGAATATTACAGCTGATGTGCGTCAGCCAGCACATTAAAGGAATCCTTATAGATATTTAGAATGCTGAAACCCTGATTAAGATGTTTGTTTTTTAATCAAAATAATGAGGTACTTGTTTGTTTGGAAGCCATAAGATTTATTTTACATTTAGATGCCCTCCAGAGGTTTACATATAACACATCAATCACCATCATTCTTCATCCTCCGGGCCCAGATGACATTGAGCGAGGGCCATATAACCCTTACCATAACTGAAACTCAGTAATGGTAACGGTTTGACGGCCCTCCTCTGCGGCCGTAGAACAGCCTGCCACAGTCGGTTAGGCGTGAGTGTGCGCTGATAGTGCCGGCAGGGGGGAATGAGGCCCTGGATAGTACATCATCTATACTGTAGTGTCTCTTTAATAAACTTACAGTATAAGATGATATCCTGTCCGGGGCACAAGACAGAACAGTTAGGAGACGTGTTTGTGATCTGCAAGGCAGAGGTACATTAGTACATTAGACAGCTCGTTAGTGATGCATAACAGTGAAGGTCAACTAGTGAAAATGTTAATAACCCCTTTTTTACAAAATGTACTGTAAAACAATATGTATCCTGCATCAATTTCTTCTCTGTATCCATCTCCACCTCTGTATTTCATACTCACCTTTTTGCATGCAATGTGTCAGCTCTCACGGCTCGCTGTCACTTTTCCTCCACCTGCTCCTGTTTTGTGGCTGCTATGTGGCCAGGTCTGGAGCTCCTAACTGTACTGCCTGCTGGGCTCCGACACTTAAAGGCCCCTGGCTCATTAGCATACTGTGATGACATCTGGGTGGACCAGCGAGCGGGGGGGTGAACTCTTTTTCTTATCTGGTCCTGACCTGACTGCCTCTGGCCCGATGATTGCCCACACCCTTATTACACCCGGCAAAAAAATAAATAATTACACATGATTCCAATTTTGTATTTCTTACTGCATGTACCCGTTATTTAAAAAAATGAAAACTGTGGACAAAAGCAAGAATCTATGCACACAGAACTTTTAGTAAACTTTAAGTAAACCTCTTTCATCCATTTGTTAATATTTTTGCAAAAAGTTCATTCATTTACCATTTTCAATCATTTATAATGTATTTTTGTGCGAGGCTTGATTAACTTAGAATCAGCAATAAAAATGCTTTCCCAGAAGCCCTCAATATTTCTTATATTTCCCCCAAATATTCTTCCCGTCCGAACCACTTCCTAGATATTACTTGTGAGTTTTGACCTTTCTTTGTCAACCCTGTCTAATTAAAAGCACCCAGCAGTAAGCCAAAACACCCATTAAAAAAGCTTGGAGCTTTATCTCATAATGTGGTAATGCATCTGGAGTCCTCTGAATCTCATAGCCCTTGGATTTATGCGTGACAGGTTTTCGCGGATTGGAATTTAATGCTGCGATATGTCGGCTGATGTCATGTCATCTGACTTATTAAACGGTTTTTCATGCACTCAGCTAAATTTCCAGAATATGGAGAGCAGCTGAGATCTGTTCTTTTACGAGATGTGTTAGTCGGACACCTCACGTCAAGTTCACAGCATCAAATTATGACTGGGCGGTGATAAGGGTGTAGTTTGTCTTCAGTCTCTGACAGTTTGTCCCTTGAATAATAGACTGTCTTTGTCTTTGTGGGGGACTTTTCTCTCTTAACTTCTGCTAGAAACTAGATTTTCTGCAACTGCTTGTGAAGCAGTAAGCGAACAAGATCAGAGTCATGTTGTTCAGGATGTACACAGGAATATAGTCTCCTCTTTTGTGTTGAGCACAGTGACTTCTCAAGCAACGCTGATGAATGTACCTGCTGCAACGCCAAGTCATTAACATGGAAATATTCACAGTATGCTCACGTCTTCAGCCACCATTACGCGACTACTTTAAGGTCAAGTTCATTTATCACAGTTAGTGTAAACCTGCAGAGAGAGAGAGATGAGAACAATGACGCAATACTTCAATTCTCAGTAACTGCTTTTTTTATGGACGCTGAGTATGAACTGCGACATCATGCTATTTAGGCGGGACATGGCAGTTACCATGGTAACACACACCCCAGTCAGGGTGTGGGAGGTGGTCCTGTAGGCACAGATAAGGATGGAGGTAGGACTATCTGTCTCTCCAACTCCTTATCGGCTGCAGAAACGCAACACTTTTTCTACAAATTTTCCATTTGGGTTCAAAGATAAGTTTTTTTATTCTTCACCTCACATGTAGAGACAAAAAGGGAGGAAGCCCTCAATATTCAACAGGTTGGTTTTATTCAGGGTGCTCAGGGGAAACTAGTTAGGAGGTTTGATTAAGTAGTTTGCAGTAAGGTGAAGGGGAGGCAAGCTTTCTCTTGAATTTATTTTTTAAACGACAAGGAAATGCAATCTTAATGCCATGACATCATGAAGTGTCCCCCATCCCCCCGTGTCTCTACCACATGTTTCTAGCTTTGTCTAGCCTCACCCCTCCCTCCCTCCCTCCCTCTCTGGTTGAGATCAGTTTAAAATATAACACTGTGAAAATATTTTTTCATATAAGCAGGCTAATTAAGAGTCTGTGGAGAAAGAAGAAAAGTGTGAGAGACATTATTAAAGAGTTTGATTTTGATCATCCTCCGGGGCAACATAAGTGTTGGAGTGTCTGGAGTATAAAAAAAAGAGTGATAATTTCCTTTTTTCTTTCCATTTGAACCTTTTTTATTCATCTGTCATCTGAGGGTAGCTCATGTTTCCACTTCAGAGGTGTGAAACATCTGGCCTGGAGTGATGTGAGTCACATCATTATGTCTTATTTTTTTTGATTAGAGGAGGATTGTGTCTGAAGGCCCCAAACAGAGCTGTACATGAGTTATAGTCTCTACCAGTGTGGCAGGTAAATGCTTGCACTTATTTCACACTTCATTATTTATGCAGTGTGGTTCAGGTCTCCATTTGGAACCGTTAATGCATTTTGAGCTTGATTAACCAAAGAGAAATGTCCTTTAATATGACTAGGAACACCAGGTATGATATAGAAGGGACCTACTGTTGAAAGTATTGAAACACTAAAAATGATATTTCCAGTGACATGAAATGCATAGTTAAATCATTATCTGTGTTCTAGGCACAGACATCAAAAAGTCTGGGCCACATGCTTGTATTATGAAAATGAAGTGAAATGATACATTGAATCAAAGATTAAAGCACAGACTTCATTTATTTAGTAGTTCCTAACTCAAATATATATTAAGTTTGATTTTCCTACAGTACACAAATCATTGAAATGAACAACAACCTGAAAGATCACTTTTTAAAAATCTGAAAACACGTGGGATTATCTGGGGAAACAGTTAGCATTAAAGTGAATGATCTAAACCATGAAAAAAACACTTAAGATACATAATTTGCTTGTGCGAATACATGAGTTTTTAAACATAGTATTAGTAGTTGTAGTATGCCTGCTAGTATTACAGTTTGCTGCTGCAGTATCTGTGTCCTTTGTCAGTGTTTGAGATTACTGCCCTCTTCAGGTTCAATATGAACGGTCTCTGAGTCAGGGTGTAGTCATCTCCTCCATCAGCTGCCCAGATCAGCTGCAGGGGGACATCACGGTTAATGTTCAGACAGATTGACATCAAAGCCTTTTTCTTTATTTAAATGCACTATTCATATTTATCAGCATTTCTGTAAATGTGCCAGTGCTAGCCAGCCAGATAATTCTCAACTGCATTCCTTCTTTGGCAAGAGGCTGCATGATTTATGAATTCAGAGATTAAGGAATATAAACGTGGCACAGTAAGATGTGTTCTCTGATAATTAGGATGTCTGTCTTACTGAAGGACACATCTGATCCTGCTGGCCTAAAGCTTTGCATCTCTGCCTCAGCGTTTGTTTTGCATGAACACATACAGTATTTTGTGATTTTTCTAAGGAGGCAGGCCTTCTCAGTTTAAATTTCTGAAACAGACAGACAGACAGCGAGCCCAACAGGAAGTGATATAATGTTTATTATAGGGCGGCACACAACACAGAACAACATGAAGACGTGCTTGAAAATGCCATGCTCGACCAGTTTAACAAAGGCCAGTGTAACATGAGAAGCCACAATACAACTTTCATAGAGATTACAGATTATTCCCATGACAGACAACAGATGAACATGTTTCGGGTGAAGACGAGTTAAAGCGTAGGTCTGTGTAGTGTTTGGTCTTTAATCACGTTCTCCTCCAAAATTTAACTTTGAGCAACAGGAAGTTGCCTTTATTCTTATTAGACAATGCAAATCGAGAAACTTTATTTTTGGCACAAAATATAATGGCCAAAAAAATGAATGGAAACCCTTTGAGGTGTCCAGATTCCAAAGTAGACTCTATCAAATGCTACATTTATATCTAATATTTAACTAGGTATTTATGTATGTGGGTGTTCTTTTGTACATTTGCATCACAGAATGTAAAGTACATAAAACAGAAAACAGAAAACTGACAGACGAACACTATATATGTATAAGGTTCAGATGTTTTATAAGCATGTCATTGTTTTACAGTAAATTCATGATATAATACACCCTTTTCCCGATAAACTGCACATTTTAGTATGAATGGCCTCTTCCTTATCTAACGAAGGCACTGTGTACAATAACAAAATCTACTTTCCTAAATAAAAGGAGCATTACAAAGGAGCATTACAAATTTTTAACCATACAATTTAGATGAGTTAACCTACAGCCAGTCTGGAAACAAACACAGATGATTATTCTCAGATATGTAAAAAAAACCAAAAACATGGGAGTTGCCACTTTTTAAACTGTCAGACGAATCTGCAACTGCTCCATGAAAATGAGACCATGATGATCTTGGCTAATGACTGATTTTAGATGTTGCCAATCACATGGTGAACGTCTACATGTTAAAAGTATTATGTATCTGCGCCAAACCAGGCAGCAATTTCCCCAACATTAACAGCCGGTGAAAGAGTTGCAGAAACACATTTGAATTTGGCGGGAATCGTAACTTTTATGTAAAAAATAGAAAAACAGATGAAATTTTGCTCAGACCAAACGAGTCACAAGCCTCGTGTTTATTCACAGAAGGTAAAGAAAATGGTTTGATTGTAAAAACTTCAAAACGATCAGTGGCAAAATTAAAACAACACATTTAAAAAGGTCACAGATTCTGTAAAGTGGTTAATGATGATTCACGTTTAACCAGAAGGCAAATCGCAAAACGGAGAAAGGGCAGCACTACTTAACTGCAGGCAGGTTGAATGATGTGGCAAAAGTGTGATATGAAAATAAAATGATGGAATTTCTAACAACAAAATCAATGATGTTGAAGAGTCACTCAATATGGGTACAAATCCTGTGACGATCCTGCCATCTAGAGGTTGAAAACGGTAGCACACTGTGTCACAAGAGAGGATCGAACACTTTTTTGCCATCTGGCTTTGGACAGTTAAATGATTGTAACAGTCTACTGTAGTAATTCGATTGACCTTATCATCAAGAAAAAAATAAAGTTTTATGCTTCACTTAGATTTAGAAAGAAGTGATTGGTCCAACTGCTTTACATTACATTTACCAAACTGAAGATCTCCCGAGCACAAACACCGCACACGTGTTTCCAACCTGAGCACATGCTTATCTTCCAACTTAATGAGTCGACGACCGACTGATCTCAACATCGAATTCCTGCTTTGTCATCACAGATTGGGTTTGGTCAGATAAGCAGCACAGCGGCAACCTTTGACCCCGCAGAGACTCTTAAAAGGTTACAAAATATGCACACAGTCTGCAAGGGTGAACATTTCAAACGACATGGGAGAAAACACGCTACCACATCCGAGTAGGAGGAAAAGAGAGGAGTAATAAAATGAATTAAAGCTCAGACCCTGAACGTCTACCATGAGCTACTTAGTTAAAAATAAATGTTCAGTAGGCCTGGCAGGCGTCCAGGATTATCATTTTAAGGCTAATCTTCTCTAAATATGGCTTCTTGTTATACGTTTGCTTAGCGTTTGTATTTGCCTATGTGTCTAAACACGGGACAAAAGTGAAGAGTAAATACTTGTTAGTATAAGCAGATGTTATGCGAACAGGGAGCAATATTAAAAACATCATCCATCTTTAACACAGTAATGTACTCGGACATAAATCCAAACCACTGTCCTAAGGTTTGGGCACTTGAGTGGTGATCAGGCACTGCACATGAGAACAAAAAGACAACATGAAGGTGTACCGCGAGGTAAGAACGATCAGACAAGTGATTCATATGTTAACGATATTATAATATGCTGCAAATTCTACAATCACAGTGGGTTAAGATCTAGGGAGCGTTAAGTGTAACAGCGGTTTGGTAATCCATCGAGTTCTCGGAGTTAAAATTAAGTAATCTAGAAGAAAAATTGTTTTAAAAGCAAAGAGGAAATGAGAGCTGCACTATTCCACACACAGGGCTCAGTCTACTGGGAGTTACTTCACTATCTGGGCTCTGACCACTGTTTGAGGATGAGGGGCAGGAGGTGGGACACTCTGCTCCCAAGGTGAATAAATGCCATAACACCTGACAGAGAGGAGGTGCACTCCAAACTTCAGGCAAAACTCAAGCAGCTCTTAAGAGAACAATATTCAGATTTGGTCTTATTGTTTTGGATTGTTTCCAGTGTTTTTATATTTCTAAATATAATGTTTAACACCACGACATTCAAAGTGGGCCAACTCAGGCTTTTGTCTCTCAAAAACAACCCAGTCTGCTCTGGATGACAGAACTAGAGTGCAGCATAAAATCAGCTTAAAATCCACTAGAGCAGTGTGATAAAGATCAATGAGTCTAAAAACTAAAAACAACAGAAGATACATATAGTCTGGTCCTTTGGAAGTTAAGGCCCCAGATTTTTTTTTTTTCCTTTAGAAAATAAAACAACCTCTTAAAAATATGTTTTTTAAAAACTTCTTGGTGGATATCAAGTGTTTCTGGTCAAAGGCAGTTGCATAAGGGGTCAGAGGCTGACTCCTCAAAAATAAAAAAAGAACTCTCATGCTTGAGGCAGATAAATGTCGAAGGATTCAGAGTGACGATTCTCTGGCCTGATTCTTCAGATGGCTGTTTGGCACTGTGGGCTCATCATCTTCTGGAACAGAGGGATCTGCAGGATCAGAGGACAGGAGGATTAGATGTTATAACAGGGAGTAATACACATAAGGGCCTAGCTCACAGTGCTGTCACACATTCACAAACATATGACCAGTTATTTTGAGTTATGACTATATATTATTATCATGTTTCTGTACCAAATGTATGCCATCTTATTTTGCAGAATTACTCTGAGCTCTAAGTCAGGATGTACACGTGTTAAATTGCAATTGCACAATGCATTAAAACACAACTACTATCAATTATAGTCTCACTGGTGCATCAAACAAGAACTGGATAACTAAATGCTCAACCAAATATGTTATATATTGTTGACAAAATTTGTAGGAGTCGTGATAAGAAGTGTTTTGGAAAAAGAAATGTTGAAGCATCTATGTAATCGCAACACCTGCTTGTTTCTTCTTACTCTGACCCAGCTGAACAAACCACACTGGCATATTATCACCTCATAAAGTTTTTATGGTGACTGTGTTGCATATTTACACAATACCATTTTCATTTTCTTTGTCAGAACTATTAAACTGTGTTCATATGTGGGTGGTAAAATTCTACACATGGCTCCCAAACTGCACTGCTTTATTGTGTTATTTTGTTGTAAAGTCCCTGCAGACGTGAATGAGGAACTAACAACATCGAGGCTCGAGCTTGGCAAGATGGAGCATTGTTGAGTGTTTGCGTTGGTGTTTGTGTTCTATGAAATGCCCTCTGGTCAGCTGTTGTAGTAAAGTTTTATTCCATTCCAAATGGATAAACAACAGTTTTATATTCTGTTTTTTGTTGAAGTGGTTCAAACACTCAAGACACCCCAAGCTTACACTTTCCTGCAATCATAAGACAGCTATACAGATGGCCCTGAAGAAAACATGAGGGTTCTGATGAAAAATATGAACTCTTGTGGCTAACAGTGGCACTCTCACCTTAGTCAGATCCACTCCAGTGAGGGCGTTGACGGACACCGGGAGTTCAGCTAATAGACGGTTCACCTCTCCGGTCACGCGGCTGCCATCTCCACTCAGGATGACAATCTCGCTGGTCTTGGACAGGGGTGCAGCCACCTTACTGGCAATCTGATAAAACACAAGTGAGCATCCGCTTGTTATTTCACTGACAAAACATTCTATATAGGACAGGAATTGACATGAACATATTCCATTCATTCTGTCTCATTACGACTCAAATATTGATACCAAAGTCATCTGTCTGATAGATCATTCTGAACAGTGCAGTGCTTTAACAAACATCATGTTGGGAAATTGTAAGGGTTACCTTAAATGTGAACAAAAATTTGCTTTTGCCTGCTAGGCATGTTAATGCAGCTGATTTAAAATGGACTTATCTGATGGTGAAGACTATTTTGCTGATGTTTGAGAATAAAACATATAGTCCAACCTCAGAATACCCCCAAAAACGTTCATGTTTTAATGAACTGCCGATGAATACTTTTTACAGTATGTCTTTAATTGAATTCACTTGGGAAGAAAATCTGTTTAAAGAACACACGGATGACTTTGGTGCCATTAGTGGTGAAGACATTTGGGTGATCGAACCAATAAAACAAACATCCCAAATGTAGGTGACTTCTTTTAAAACCAGCAGTGCATAAATAAATAACACAGACCAAGGGCAGAGCCTCCAGGACCAGAGCCGTCTTGGCTGCCTCGCCGTACTGCTGGTAGGCTTCAGCCTTCAGCCTCATCTTCTCGGCCTCTGCCTTGCCCACCGCTTCGATAGAGGAGGCCTCGGCTTCACCGATGAGGCGGATCTTGTCTGCCTCTGCCTGCGCCGTCAGCACAGTCCTTATCCTGGGATCGGGGTTAGGTAAGCATAAAAAGGACTGTTTATCTTCTACGGTCATTAGCGGTCAGTCATGTACTGTTCTGCAATCATATATGAAAATACAAGATGGATTTGCAGGTTCTTTGTGCTGATGTAAACAAACTTTAAAACCATCAAAAAAACATTATTATGTAGTTGTTGTCTTAGTATTAGAAGGACTAGAGCCCATTCAAATCATGTGTTTTAATTGCTGGTGTTGGGGCTCCATTTGTCAACATTTGGATTAAAGGAACAGTGTTTTGCATGTAGGGGCATCTGTTAGCAAATAAATAAATAAATAAAATAGTTATAGTTATATATTTCCCCTAAAGTGCGTAATCACCTGATAATAAACATTGTGTTTTCATCACCTTGAATGAGCCTTTTATATCTACATACGGAGCAGGCTTAAATGTTTCTACAGTAGCCCAGAACGGACAAACCAAACACTGGCTCTATAAAGGGAGTTACAGCCTATTTAATGTGTCTAGAGGTACACAGGAAGTACCAATTGCGTTTTTGTGTTGGCAACCTTAGTTCTACTACACTCTTGGCACACGGGAGAAGTTTCAATTGGTTGCAATCTGTGACCACCCCGCTAGGTGCCGCCAAATCCTCCAAACCGAACTTTTACGGACTGTGTCTTTCCTTCCTAATTTTAACAGGTTTCAAAAAAGGTTAAAGTAAAATGTCCCAACATCATTAGCAAGTACGGAGACTTTAAGACTTAAAATGATGAGAGAATGTTTGCAGTGTGTGGTGAAGGCCGGTCTGTGTACGACCCACTCACTTCCGTCCCTCAGCCAGCTGCTGCATCTTATAGGCTTCCGCCTCGGCAGGTCTCTTCACGGTGGCGACAAGCTCCTTGTCAGTGCGGATGACCTCCTTCTCCTCAATGGCGATCTGCTTCTTCCTCTGCACCACCTCGATTTCAATCTCCTCCAGACGGATCTTCTGCTGCTCTTTGGCCGCCTGCAGCTCGTACGCCAGCTGAGCCTCTGCTTTCTAGGAGGCCGGAGGTTTTCATCAATACTTCACTCTAATGTTTGACTGTTGACAATATTCAGCTCAAAACAAGTCCAAACCATACAACTAATACCTTTGTGTTCACTTCCTGGTTAAAGGAAGCTTTTTGCATTTCCAGCTCTCGTTTGGAGTCGGCCATTTTTGTGTCAGCTAAGAACTTGACATCCATCATTTCCCTCTTACACTCAGCTTCCTGTAAAAGACAGATTGCATTTGACAAAGACGTATGCTTGTTGGTTTATTTATGTGATGGCTTTTAGCTAATAGCTATTGAACAATTAGAGAATAGCTGTTTTCCCAATTGCTCTTGAATGTAGTTTTAATATAAATAAAGCTCCTCTTACCCTGATGCCAGCGTCTCTCTCTGCCTCTGCCACTCCGATGTCTGCATCTCTCTGTACCGCAGCGGTCTGAGTTTTTCCCAGCGAGCTCAGGTAATCCACTTTATCATACACATCCTGTCAGGAGGATAAATTAATGTTGAGGTACAGTATGGTAAGAAATTAAATTGTTCTAATTCAAATTGGATATAGATGTTTAAAAGGTAAATTCAGTGCGAGGTGAACTCGATGTCTTTTACCTTGATTGTGAAGCTGAGGATCTCGATGCCCATGCGGCCCACATCTGGTGATGCCACCTCTCGAACCAGACAGGCAAATTTGTCTCGGTCTTGGTAAATCTGCTCGACAGTTAGGGTGCCTGAAAGGATGAACACAGCATTAGGGCCTTCCCATTAATATGATTGTAAAATTGAGCACACTGACAAATACGGGCATTATGTCGAGAGCACAACGGCCTAATTATCTGTTTTAAAATAACTGCTCCTCTGACACAGAGGAGGTAACATGATACATTTGCAATATAATTTATTTACACAAACAAAAGCAGCAACTGCCATTTCATTTAATGTAATGTACGTCTTCAGTGCCACTCTGTCTCCTCACTTTGATCAAATTTTCGTTCTTGTTTGCCACCGGATCATTGTTAGTGTTCATGCTGACATCTGCTCTACACACCTGCTGACACTCATTGTGTGTGTTTAAGTCAACCAAATTTTACCAGAATGTAAATTAGACTGTGAAGAGCGGAGTCATCAACCAATGCTCTTGGCTATTGGCGCATTTTACTCCACAACCACCTTTCTGGTAAAACTGCTTCACACTGTGACTCTATGAGTGCAAAATCAGAGTGGGGTTCTTATCTCATACTGAACAAAAATGACTAGAACCCATTAAAATGCATCCTTATTTAGCAATCAAAATCATGATAATTATGACAGCCATTTATATTCTTCTACGAGCAAAAGAAATGTTCCGATGTTTTTACTCAAAGATATTGTTGAAATAAATAAATTAAAAAGGTAAAGGAAGAAAAAAGATCTGATGGAGCTACCATGTTTGTGATTCACTCAATCCCTTTCCGTCTCTACTTCCTTGAATATTAGCAACAATTTAAAAACTACATGGACTGTCCACGTTTGTTGAAAAAAACCAAAACCAAAAACAAGCAATGACAATGCCGTTTGGAGAGACTACCCACCAAGGATGGCGCGCAGGTGACCCTCAAGGGTCTGCAGGATGACACTCTTGATCTCAACGACAGACTTCCCCAGGAACTGTTCGCAGGCATAACCCAACAGCTCATTTTCTGTCATCACCTTCACCTGGTGCCAACATAGACAAAGAGCGTCAGCTGAACACACATCCACAAGCACAAGCACAAATACAGGCAGCACATGGGTGTGGCACACATGAAAACATGACCCCATACTAGCTTTAGTGGTATCATCTAACAATCCTTTTCTCTATGATCACTAACCACACATCATATATTTGAGTGCATAACATGAAGCATGGGAAATCAACACGCAAACAGAATTTAAGAAAAGTCTGCAATGCATTATAGATGAAAAAAAAAAAAAAAAGGCTGGGTTGTTTTTAAGATGTTTGGGTGGAAGTGCATCAAATTTATGGTCATGCATCCTTGTTAATGATTTGGCTGTGTAGTGATGAACTGCTTTAATTCTTACTTTTATAGGAAAACGGTACTATAAACACTAAATCAACATCCTGGGGCTGGATGGAAGGGTGAATAACACTCAGGGCTGATTAAGAAAGGCTTAAAAAAAATCCTGGCCAATTCTATATGGATAATAATATAATAATAATAATAATAATAATAATTCATTAATGTTCAATTTTCTTAAAAACCCAAACGACATGTGCAAAATAATATCTAAATGCGGCTTCATTGTTTTATTTTTTATACACCATATTTTAGCTATGCATATTAGCTATGCATGTAGATAGCATCATCTTTTTGTCCTTATCTTGAATAAATACATTATCATAACATAGTGACTATAGTCACACAGTTTGTGTGCCTGGACTTTAAAAGTGCAGACAGATCTAAGTGTCAGTATTAAGCTATTTAGTGATTCACATTTGTGATCAATAGCAGAAAATGCAGATATTGTGACCTTAGGGCTTATGATGACAAGCAAAGCATGTATGTAAAATAAACCTTCACAATGCAAAAATATATTCACTGTTAACGTAGTCTTAATATCACATGATAATTACACTAAAGAAAATCCCAACATCTAAAATAGACTCATGGTAATGCAGTGAGAATCCCAATTCAGGGAATCTACAGTATGTTCTGTGATACAAGGTCAAAAAACAAAGCTGAGGGCAATAAATGAAAAAATAAATAATAATCAGTGGGATAATTTACATAAAATGAAACAAAAGAAAAATCAATGGCAATGACCTGAGGTTCACAAGATACAAAAAGACATTCAGTGACAGTAAGAGACGTTGCTTGTACAGTCAGGAAATCAAAAAACAGATGGAGTAAGACACAAGGTTTTGGGTGATATTGCACTCCACTGGAGCTGGAAGAAAAGAGAGAGTGAGCTGGGTCCTTAGGCGAGAGGTCTGCACATGGCTTTGTTTTGCAACATGCACTCATACCAGGAATGAGGGCAACACAAAGTCAAGATGGACGTCATTCCAAGGAAACACACGCCTGAAAACAGAGAAAGGCTGCAAGCCAGCCACACCACCACACACAGACAGACAGCAGGGGGAGCCGTGCCGCGGCCGACACCGGAACAAAGCTACGCTACTCTCTCGTACTTAAACCTTAACCTCCTACTCCAACCCTGCCCTCCCCACTCCCATTCCCCTCGTGACACCACCCTTCCTCCTGCCTCCTCCAAACACACAGCTCCTTCACGATAGACAAATAATAAAAGCACAAGCACAGGAAATGGGATGGAATAGAATGGCATCTAAACTTCTCATGACAAATATTTCCTCAACTCATGTTGTTCCTATAAGGCCAAACATTTATTTTTTACGGCGATAGATTTGCAAGATCCTTCGAAGGATAATTTTAAATAATTGCGCTTATTTAGAACATGGCCTAGATTTTTGCATCCTGCTCTGGTTTCCTTTACATGTATTCTGCTGGGTGCCTCCCTCATACTCTAAACATGTGGTATCTTTAATTTATCAAGGACACACTACTCCTGTTGCCATGGGACACTTGCTCCACAATGGCTTTTGGTTAAGGTTGGACCAATCAAACAGTGGCATGATGAGCCTCTCTGTTAAGTGAACTGTGTGAGAGTGAGGGGCTGCTCATTTCCCAAACAGTGGGCTCATTGTCGGCATGCATGTAGGAAAAACACAGAGGAGAGGAACATTGGCATGACTGTGGTTTTAAAAGGCAGAACTGATAATGAGGCATCTTCTTTTGAGACACAAAAGGAAATACTGGCACGCAGACATAAAAACAAAAAAAAGAGGGAAATGAATATGAGCAGAATATCATATGCAAACAGAAATGCAGAAAATATTATGGAACAAGTTCTAGAAGAGAAAATCCACCCCATAAACAAAAAAGACTATGATTGACTGAAGGGACAACCGCCCCGGCATAGATACTGAGACTGTAAGTTTTGTACTTCCCCAACCACTGAGAGAACCACAATCACTGCCACACTAGATAGATGTTTTGCACATGATCAGGCCTACGGCGTTGCTATGGTTGCTATGGCTGAACCTAGTTCAGATCATTGATTACTGCTTAAGGCAAGCAAAATCTTTTTATTTTCATTCATCTATCAAATGCTCTCATCTCCTCCATGCCTACTGGCTTTAACATCCATTATTCTTGTCTAGCAAATATGAACTGACTTCTTGTATTTTTTTTTCATAGTTTTTTTTTTTACTATTGGATTTGAGTTTACTTGTAATAATCTGGTACTGTAATCTTTGTTTGGATTTTAAGGAACTTTGTATCATTTTGTTACACTGCTATAAATAACGAATATAAGTGTTAGGTATCTAGTTTTGATATCTTCATGCTGAAAACTTAGATCTGGATGCAGAGGTTACACTTCATGCACACTTAAGTAAAGTTTATTTTAAGGTGGATTTTCTCTTTAACATCTCATGTTGCCGACCTAAAATAACGTTAATTTTGGCACTGAACAGGATCAAACAACCACACAGCAGACACAATGAAAACAAATACAAATTGAGATTGACACTAAAATGCACAGCAGGCTCTACACAGACCCCTTCTCCTGTCACACTAGGGCCAGGTTCAGACTGTTCAGACTGTCAACCAAATGCAAGGGGCTTCATAAGGTGTGCTGCTACAGGGACCCGTGAGACAATTTAATAAAAAATTAGGAAGTTGGGGTTGAAATGCCAACTGAATTATGTAGATTGTGTGGTACTCATTGAAATGAATGAGTCTACGTTTTTTTGACTCGGTGCTACGGTCAGTCTGAATGCAGGCTTACCTAGGTGTGTCCTGCCCCGATATGCGGGCACATCATGCAGACAACAATTTGACCCAACATTTCTGTTTATACATCTGACTCAGTGTCCTAATCAAAAAGACAGGTGTGCATCTTAACCCTCTGTATGAAACACCACCTGTGCTGTGATCATGGTGTGATGCCAGGGAAAAGGAGGAGGGGGGGTGTTAGTGGAGTCTGAACTGGCATTCCCAGAAAAGTGTAGTGATTTACCTGAGCCACCCCAGTGACAGTAATAGCTACACCCTCCGCTGTCTCTACATCCTCACACTTCGGCTGCAGGGTCATAATCTCAAGCGTTATCCTGTTGAAGAACGTGGAAAAAATAAAAATAAAAATTGACATGTTCGGAGGGAAAGCAAAATGAAGGGAAGGTCCAGAACACAAGGAAAAAAAACAGGACAAAGTGAAACCATTCACCCAAGGACTCCAGATCACGAACAACGGAGCCAAATGAGATGCTACCCACAATTCAAACTTTGTAGGATTTTGATTTTTTGCCACAATTATTTTCAAAGGCATCTTTATTCAAATAACTCAATATGTATTTAACATTGGGATCCTCAAATCCTTTTTTTTTTGCCATTTCTATAGCCTTCATTAATTGACCCCGTTGCCATAGGTGACTCAGAGTTCAACTTTATTTGCGAAGCCCAGGTTAGTGACAGCTGACTGTCTCCCCTCCACTGCAGAAGAAAAAAGCCATGAAGATGAGAAAGGCAAACAACATAGACATGGTTAGCTTGTTAGTTGAACCATTTTCCTGGGTCTTCCTTTGGTCTCCAGCACCAGCGACTGCTGTTTTTTTGTTTTGTTTTTCGTCTTTTGAAGTGCATTACCTGAGCCACCCCTGTCACATCCAGGGGAACACCCTCCGAAGTTTCGATATTCTCGCAGCGACAGAGGATGGTCATAACCTCCAGAGACATTCTACGCAGGCAGGCAGGCGGGAATAGCAGAGGCAAAACAGTAAGTTGGACAACAGCTGTTAGGAATGTCAGTAACCAAGGTCAAGAGAAAGAGGGAAGAGGGAGGGGGGGGACACACACAACTGGACCTCCTGTTTTTCTGGTTTTAGCCCCGGAGGCTGTTTCATGTATTATGTGGTGCTGCTGACACCTCTTACAAAACCCGGATCGTCACGGTTACAACACAGTTTCTCTTTTCTCCGTCTGTTAATAAATGTTTCAATAATCTGGGGCAAAGAGCAAGGCCTATTGAGCTGTGCTTCTTTTAAGGATTACATTTGTCTTGCGATTACACTACCCAAACAATTACTGTCCTCCACCTCAGCACTAGTCCGGCTGGATTGTTTATGCAAGATTATGTTTCGGCGCTCATAAAAAACAGCCGGAGCTGCTTATTTACAATAAATACTGACACGGACTGGTTGTTGTCCGAGTCGAAGACATGGGAGGCGGATTGCAGCGACGAGCAGGAGACGACTCTCTGGTTAACAGCTCCGCCTCCCCCTGCTTTCCAGGAGAATTGGATCAATGAGTCACAGGCCTGGACATTAACATGATTACTGCATCACAAGCGGGAAGCCACACTGCCTCCCCCCCAGTTTTATAATGCAGTCCTCATGCACACGAGGCTTTTAGCTGAAGTGGCCGCTACTCTCTCCTCTTCTTATCATCCAAGAAAAGCGTCTGAAATGTTGACCAAACTGCACATGACCAAACTTAAATGAATCCTGGGACAGCCGGGGCTCTAAATGGGGGTTTATGTATCCAGCCTAGCATCGACTGTTATTTATTGTTAAGGTCTACCATTATGTTTCCTAGCAACTAAAGACAAAGAGCAGCACTTAATAGGAAATGGGTAACCTGAAGGAGACACACTGGGGCTTAGACGGGGTGAGATCAACACCAGACAAAGCAAAGCAGGTTAGCAAAGAAACAGAGAGACATGCAAACCCCAAATGATGCACCATTTAAACCGGGAGCTCCAGAGAGGAGTATTTTCACAAGTTTGATCATGTTCATTAGGATTACTGTACGCTGTCTTTTACAGATGGTACATCTAGTTTGGAGGCTGTTCAGTCTAAATTTGTAATACCTCAAACATAAAAAAGTCTCACTGAAAATGGCCGCATGACAGCCCAGACTCTGTAGACAGTTAAATTGCAAACAAAAGCAACATGGATTTATGGGCTTGTTTTAGAGGAGGTGGCTTTAAGCTTTACAGTGAGTTAAACAGCAAACTGACTGTTTGAGAATACACAGAGTCCATCTCATTTTGAGTGTCTGTGTTTCCGCTGCAGGTTTTGTCTTTTGATTTGGACTAGACTTGTTTTAGATTTTGCATTTTGGTTTTAAGCTCTGGCAGAGAAACAAAGCACAAATTCCATTTGTTTATCATCAAATTAAAATCACATGCAGATTATTTTTTGTTCATTTTAACGCCTGTGCTTCAGTGACAGTGTGGGAGTTTAACACACTACACGGACAACAGTTGTTTTTTTTTGTATAGTTTTGTAAACATTATGCTTCTAACTTTTGTTGACCTCGCCATTATGTACCATCTGTTTATCTTGCCGATGTTTCCTCGGAAGCTGATTCATTGGATCTGCTTTCAAAAGCAGCGGACAGAAGAGTGTTTACACATTTAGAAAACATTATTTTTTAATATTGATGCCTTAATTTACCATAAGTAACATAACTTTTCTTAAATGTTTAAGTACAAATTGGGCATATTTGATAAATTATCTTAATGTCAACAAAACAACAACAATTTCATCGTTATGTCGCTCATTTGTGTGTTATCAATGTTGTAACTAACTTTAATGACAAACTGGTCAATAAAGGGCTGCAGAAATTCTTAAAATTCAGAAATTAATTTTTGCAAACCCATTGACTTCATGATGATTTTTTTGGGTTAGATGCCTGAAACAAGGTCTGTGATTAACAAAAGCCTAACCACTGTTCACCCACACAGCTGTTTTCAGTTAATCTGCCTGATTAGACCTCTTCTCAAATACCCCCACACCTGTTGTGTGGACCTGCAGATACCTTTGCTCTTAAATGCTACCTGACTGAATCTGTGAAGTTCTATCCAAGGCTTTATGGCTCTAAAGGACATTTAACCTATTCTTTGGTTTGGAGGCAGAGCAGAGCGGTCTTACCTCTGGATGTCAGAGATGAGCCACCAGGCCCAAGCCCAGCCTCCCACGACATACGTCTTCTGATCCGAGCCACAGCACCCACCTATGGAACAAAACAGATGAAATTGATAACAGTCAGTAAAAAAAGTGACCAGCTCAAATTAATTATCTCAGGAATTTGATTTAGATTGTTTAGACCGCTAACAGTGGATATAACAGATATTTTGCACGTTTAGTGATGATAATTGTTTGCTAACAAGTCCACCATATTAATTTAAAAGGTGTTGATAGGTCAATGCTGTATTCACAACTTGTTTTCGCTGCCAGCTAGTGGCAAAAAATCTGTTATTGCAGGTTAAAACAAAACCTAACTGACTCTTTTTGCAAATAATTATAATTCTGTGTGCAGTGAATTTAACACATTATCCACATGTGATGCGTGGATGTACACACAACACTTAAAACTCATACAGTACATTGGAAGGAATACATTTAAATAATACATACGATACATAGATCGATATGTAACTGGAGCAGCAGATTTGGTTTTAAACCAAAGTAGCATTGAGGTACTGAGAAAGATCTTTCAGAAAATGACCCAGTTTCCATTGTCTGTGGGTGCTTAAGAGGAGGAAGTCTTAGGAAGATGATCATGTGCTGTTCAGAAAGTCGTAAAAAAACAAGCACCACATCGTCTTCCAACCACAGTGGTCACACTGCATGCACCCCCTCCCTGCTTTCCGGCGTCACGTTCAATCTTTTGATTCTACGTTACTTTCCCACTCAAACACAACGCTGGTTTTAATGTGATTTACTGTGTGACAACAGCAATAATCATTTTTTCTAGTCCATGTGATTACATTTCGAAACATTTTTTCCAACACATACATCACGATAACAGTAGAAAATTGTTTATAGTAACAGTAGTGTGTTAACGAATGTGATGCCTCCCCAGATGTAAGTTAGATACAAGGACACACATAGTAGTCCCAGTCACTGGCCTCAGTCAGATCACTTAATCTGGACTGTTTAGTGTGACATTCCCAGCTGCCTCATGTTAACTGACAGACAGGGAGGGGCTGGACTATCTTTACTAACACATACTCCCCCATCAACCGACATATTCACACACACGCACACACGCACACGCACACACACACACACACACACACACACACACACACACACACACACACACACACACACACACACACACACACACACACACACACACACACACACACACACTTCACCGTTTCTATCAACAGGGTTATGGTTAAAGGACTTATTTTATGTTCACATTATAAAATGTCAAGTCTATTAAGAGAAATCTCACAGAGGCACTCTTACGTTTCACAATATATAAATAATGCACAACATCCTGGTGTGATTGGACAATGACCCACAGGAAACAGTAACAAAATGTGCAGAGCAGGAAAACGGATGCAGATTACTTGGAAAACTAAGCAATACTCTCAACTTGAACTCAAAATGATGACTGACTGAGCTAGTCGGTCTGGTGTTGTGTTGCGACATTCCCCTCGGCCTGCCCTGCATCAAACAATTCAGTATAGGAGAAAACGTAACATGTTTTGCTCAAAAATATTGATACTGACTTTTTAAATCAATCTAACCTACTTTCCTTAATTGTGCTTTAAATTTTGTCCTTAACTTTTGAGTTCTTGAAACTTTGAACCAGAAACTGACCACGAGAAGAATGTCTAGGCTAGTCCATGGCTAGAGATTTTTGGACATACTCTGTTACAACATAATCTAATACAGATTAGAAGTGCTGTTTTAATAAGGGAATGTGGTTGGGGCAGGCTTTTACTATTAAAACCCACCTGGCTTGTGCCAAATGCCATTGCCAACTAAAGTAGTGACAGGCAGAGGACCTATTGGAGCAACGCGCCATAATAACCTCAGCCTTCCCCCAACATATCTGAGATTCCTGTCTGCATTCACACCAACGTGGACGGGGGAGGGGCTTCATGTGGATGAATGAGAATTAGAATAAGCTAAAAAAAAATCCTGTCATCAACCTTTCCTTGAAGCAGGGTTTTGTTCTCAAACAGATATACCGTAAGCTTTTACTTGTTGATAAGGTGATGTTTTCTTCCTTTGACCAAAAAGGAAATTGTGCTTTGGCACCCAATCTTGAAAAAAAAATACAATCATTACTTTTTACATTTCCAAAATGAATCTGTCTTTGAATCAGGAAGTGCAACTCACGCCCACTGAATCTCTGCTCCTAATTCCACTATGTGTGACGACAGACACTCTCATAAAAAGTTTTCTCACAATGGAAAATCCCAAAGCTGTTTCTCTTTTTTCTTCATCACAAGTGGATTAAACAGGAAAACTGCCCTGACAGATGCACAGAAGCGTGCTCGAAATATTTCATGCACTACGCCCATCCCACCTTTATAAATTCAGATTTTCAAAAAGAATTAAAAGGTCAGTCATTCCTAACAGTCTAATGTCCATTTAGGGATCCATCTCGGATCAATAGAGAATGCAACCACATAATATTACTATAACTTGAGAGCATTGGAATAAGTGACACACTACATAGAAGTGCTGTGATCACTTGTTGTCTGACTCTTGCCTGAATTTTGACTAAAAGAAAATCCAATGTCATGTCTGTGGAACCAAAACTTGAACACAAAGGGAATCTGGCCTCTGAGTCTTTATATGGGGCCTGAGATGAATACAGGTTTTGTGTGTTCTGTTTCAGGTCTGAGAAACATCAGTTTCCCCTGTAATTTAATTAATGTTCTATTCCGTCTGCGACAGAGAGCCACCATGTTCTGCCAACACTACAGACATCAATACATCACAATCCCAGTTTCCTATCTATCTCTATCATGTATCCTCTATCCTCTATCCTCTATCATCTAATCTATCCTCTCATCTATCCTCTATCATCCTCTATCCTCTAACATCTATCCTCTATCCTCTACCCTAACACTCACTGCTACCATCAGTAACACAACAACAGTGTAAGAGCAGATCCTGAGCCAACACTGCGCTTAGACACACAAATAAGATGCGAAACCAGACCCCGTTAGATCCAACGACCAATCACACGGAGACATCACAGCCAGTATCACACCACAGAACCACAGAGAACACAGGTGGATGTACCATGAGAACCCAACATGAACATATTTAGATAAACGTATAAACGAAGCTTTATAACGTAAAACACGTCATGTTTAGGGAGAGTCTCGGGGAGGGTCCGGACCGATCCACTGCTACAGACGGCTCGTTATGTTGGTTACACGTAGATAACTAATGTGTATTTAGTGCATGAAGGTTACACGTAGCTGAAGGTCAGCAGAGTGTTTGCATAGTGTCCCCGTGTTTTCTTTAAACGAGGACCTCGTCCCCTCGTCTCCTCGCCTCGTTACCTGAAACCACCAGGGCCTCGTTGGGTCCGACGGTGTGGCAGTTCCCCATGTTTCCGGTCGAATAAAAAGCTCGTATCCAAACCCACTCGACGCCTACAAAACAAATGTCACTTTTAAACAATGTTTTATCTGGTTTTTTTCCTCTACTAGCTCTCAATTATCGATGGTTTGTTTCCCAACAGGAAGGAGTCGAGCAGTGTCTGCGTCACGTCGACCGTATTACGATGTAGCGCTTCCGCTTACAGCCTTCAGAATAAAAGCACCGTTGATGAACCCGGGTTTAAGGAATGGTTCTGAATGTATTCTGGAAGGCTACCCCGGTACTCCGGTGCTCGTTCCACCGCCTCTTGACTGAGCTGGTCAGATACCCCTCCCCTCCACCCGGCCCTCCTCCACCGAGAGGAATACGATGCCATAATAACAGAAAGGCGTGGTTGTTTGAGTCTCTTCTCACGAAAGTAACCGAAACACGAATCATCAGTCATGTCCCTCTATCGACACCTACTCAGCCAGAGTGACCTAGTATTTACTTCATCTGGTATAATGTTCAGATTGTTGTCATAGCCTACTGTAGGACGTGTGATACTTAAGAGTTGTGCTTTAATGGAAACTCATCCTTTCTCCTGTTTCTCAATTCTCCATTACACCAAGCAGCTTGGATTCTGTTTGTATTTCCCTGAGCAGTATAAGCATAATCCGGTCTGAGTAAGAGCATGGATCCTTATCAAATCAGTGCCCAATCACAATCTTACACAATTTGACCTTTATTACTAAAACATTTATTGGGCTGTCCTGCATAAAAGGCATTGCACATTTTGGTGTCCTGGAGAGCTAGGACTTTGTCAACGCTATAATCAGAGTAGACCTGCATGACTACTTTCCAGGGAATTCCAAAACTTGAGTTAACGCCACTAATTGCATGTTAGCAGTTGCCTTTGTATGCATGATACACTTGCTGTTAAACACTGTGGGGTGGTAAATCCACGGAAATCACAAACCTGGCCCACATATAGACTCCTGACCTTAGCAAAGTCAAACCACTGGATTGGTTTCTACCAGTCAGACGATGTTTAATGATAGCTCATTTGTGGCCGTAGGCAAATATCTTCCCACTAGAACCCAAACAATGCTCCCTCAGTGACAGACAGTACATCTTTTCTTTAATGTTTCATAATTCCACATATTGAATTGAAAATCATCACCATTTCATGATGGCATCTTATTTTTTGATTCTCTAAGCTTCATTGAGCTCAAGATGCCCTATGTTGGTGCATTTAGTGTTATCATCTACTCCAAACCTGAGCCCTTGTGATGTTGTCATGTTTTCCATGAGGCAGACAGTTGGATGTGTAAGTGCTTTTGTGGCAATACTAAAAGATAAGACATGCTCCAAGAGTGGGGAGCACACTGGGGCTAGAACTAGGACCGCAACCCGTACTGGGTCTCCACAACCAGCATGTAAATATTCCACACCACAGCCTCTAGCAAGGTTGTCGCAATACCTCAAAAGCTGCCTTCACGAACATTCCCAAAGGTGAAATAGAATTAAATACGGCTTTGTCTACAGGGCGGCCTGTGTGCTGTTGGAGTCCTGATCTCTCATAAGGGCCCTGATGAGGGTGGTGTTGAGGGTCCTCAAGAACAACCGTGTTGACACTTGCTAGGAAGGCAACATTACTACACTGATGGACAGTAACCAAACATCTTGATTCAACATCCTCTCTTCACACAAGTTTAACCTTGCACTGGAGTAAAGCATTAAAGAATGAAAATTGCCAAACGAGTGCACTGATTGTCATTCAACATTCATTGTCATTGCAAATTTCCCCGCTGCGGGACTAATAAAGGATTATCTTATCTTATCTTATTCAACCCCCACCCTCTCAGATGCCAGCCATAAGTCTGATGAGCCCACTTTTTCCAACAGGTGGGTCCACAAATACAAACCACCTAAGTGCCACCATGACCAACATTTTTTGAGTTTTCTACCTTTCCTCATATTGTCCAGATGTTAAAATCAGGGTTTTCTTTAGATATTATGAAAGGACATTCACGGTTACGGACACTCTATGTTGCTCAAACCTGATGAGAACTCTCTTGACTTTTTAGACTTTTTACGGCACATGTCTGAATGGGCCAGACCTGCAGCTGTTTGATGGCCGACATCATGGTATTCTCTAGGACTTCCAAAGGGCCAGTTTATCTGTACTGCTGAACACATTAAGTCTGAGTATTGCAGATTGTTTAGTTTGAGAATGGATACGAGCTGGTCATGAACTCGTCACAGGAGGTGGATTACAGAATGTCCCCCCTATCTGATGTCACAATCATCACACTTACCCGCTGCTTTACTTTTATCCCCTGCCTCTCATCAGTACTCCAGGTTTATTATTTTTTTGCTGCACCACGTTCCTCCTTTTCAGCAGAGTTGGCTTTGGCAGCGGCACAAAGACTGAGGGCATGTTTGGCAACCTGTGATGACCACCACTACATACTCTCTGCTGCAGTCTTTGCTGTTCTTTGTTAGCTGTTGTTTCCTCTTTAACCTAACTCCCTAGGTGATGGTTCTTTTGGGTGGCTTTCAAGCTTACCCAAAAAATCTCTGTATATATTAAATCGGTTGTCAGCAGAACATTAAAATAAAATCCAATCAGTTGACTTCCCTTTGAAAGACGACATCTTATAAGGCGTTCACCTGATACTATTTATTACCCCATTTGCTAAAATAGTGTAAATGTTTTCTCTAAAATGTCAGCATGAAGAAAATATTGATCTCACATGAATTGAAATTGGACAAAACAGGAAATCAATTAATATCCAACTGGGACAGGAGCCTAATTGCAAAGTGCAAACAGAGAGGGCTCATTGATAAAAGCTCTCTGGAAAGCTGCTGTGTGCTGTTGATTGTTGTTTTTATTTATGGTTTCGTATTCAAAGAGCCACTATCTCTGCTTATCATGAAGGTAATTATGGCTACAGGCATGTGGTTTGTTGACTGTGATGAACCCATCTGAAATCTGTGTAACAGCACGTGTCACTCATATCATGGGGGCATATTGCACATGTTAAACATACAAGTCATAAAAGACATACAAGATATGTCTATCTCCTTTCATCTTTACCGGGGAACTATAGATTTCTCATTGATGTAAAGGTATTGATGTTACAGAGGTAGAGCTTGAGGAATCCATGAAATGTTATAATTATTAAAAGTAATAATGTATGATTAAGAAAACGATTCAATAGTTAATGTCCCTCTTTTTTGGACAGAGCTTCTGAGAGATGATAATTGTTAAACATCTTTAAAATACAAAAGGTTGTATGTGTTGTTAATGCAACATTCAGAATTTCCACTTTTATCAAACAGTGAATGTAAAAAAAGAAAAACAATCCAGCTTGACGAGGTAACTCCAGTAAAATGATTTGTTTGGCCTTCAACAGAGTAAGTATTATTGTCTGTATGAAATATTAATATCAAGACATTGTTTAAAAACACACATGTTAAGTGCAAAGCAAAATGTGCTCTGATCACTTGTGACCAAATAATATTAAAAAAAAAAAGACTGATTTTAAACAATCATGTTTTCAAAAAAAAAAATCCTTAACCCTTGTACCTTTCACTCAAAACCACAAATCTGATGAGTTTATGCCACCATATCCCTCTTTGTGAGCCTCAGAGCTGCTGCAGTGCTTCTGCTAAGCTAATCATTAAGGATAATAAAAGGGAAGGTTATATCACCCCGAGTCACTTAAATCCCAGCAAACCTTTTTCCTTGGAGCTTGGGCCCAGACAAGCGACAGCGGCTACACGGGGGAGCAGACATGGAGCAACAGCTCAGCAGACCAACATGGAGCAGGCAGATAGAGTTCACCCTGGCTGGGATCGGCTGTGCTGTGGGTCTGGGCAATGTTTGGAGGTTCCCTTATCTCTGCTACAGGAGTGGAGGAGGTGAGACCACCCTCTGTGCTTGTATATACTGAGTCATATAACCGGCTAAATAAGTTAACAAACTGTGCTGCTGCTGAGCCCTACTTCAGACACTTTGTCCTGTTATGAACTAACCTTAGTGTGCATTTCATGTGAGAATATATGTTAAAAGTTCTCTCTGTTCTCTGAAACCATGTATGTACAGTTGGAAGGATATTTATTTACATTACAAAAACAGATTTAACATGTTGTGGAGGGATACTTCACCTGATCCAGGATGTATGGAGGAAACTGCCAGACCAGGATGACTTTCACAATAGTTAAATATTAGTTCATACCATAAAATAGGGGCAGTGGAAACCTTTGCCAGCAGAATGTGTATGACAGTGGACCTGCCATGACTTCCCATCAGGGGCCTTTCTGGTGCCGTACCTGCTCATGCTGGTGGTGTTGGGGATCCCCCTGCTCTACATGGAGCTGACTGTGGGTCAGTACACGAGGAGAGGGCCTGTCCACGCTCTGGCCAACGTCTGCCCACTCTTAAAAGGTGCTCTGTGGCGTAAATTAATTTCCCCACTCACTGAAAGAGATCCAAACTGAAAAAACTGACTCTATTTTGACAATACATTTTGTCTGTCCTCAGGAGTGGGCATAGCATCAGTGGCCATCTCCTTCATCATGTGTATCTACTACAATCTGGTCATCACTTGGGCCCTTTATTATCTCTTCAGCTCCTTCCAATCACCGCTGCCCTGGCAGAACTGCAACAACACCTGGAACACCCCTAACTGTTCCAACAACGCCACCAACAGCAACTTCTCCTCCACAGCCAGCCAGGAGTTCTTCAAGTATGCTTTCACTGTGTGTGGGAGAAACCAGCGCTGGTTTCTCAGAATTGTGAAACTGGACTAGATAATGATTAGATTGCAGTGGAATTACAAAACCCCCGTAGAGGCTGGACTGCTTACACAGCTCTAACTCTGCTGACTATGTCAGAGGTGAACCAAGTATTTTGATGCATAGAATGCATTAGTCATGTGAGGTGAAGACGAAGCCAAGGTTAGTGATAAGAGCAAAACTGATGCTATCTTAAGGAAGTTTTACGTCACTTTTAAAGTTGAGCTTCATCACTCGTCTCATTTCATATGTTTACTCTTCTTCAGCGGTGGTTTACTCATTAACTTGTTTAGTGGATAAATGTTGGAATGGAATGTAGGTTTTGCACCAAGCAACTGGTTTTACAGAATTATTTCCACAAGATTTCACATGCAGTGTAGGCGAGCAGAGATGTGAAAAATGGTCTACAGAGATACGGCCTTCTCATCTGAACGTGTTGGCATGAACTGTTTATAATATGTATGGTAGCTGTTTTCTTTATCAATGCAAAGCACAATTCAACCAACTGAAAGCTTCCACTTCTAAAATGCAAATCCATATTGAAATGTTTCCTTATTTCATCTGTGAAATCAGAATTTCCCACTTCAGGTCACAATAACTCACCATCTGATCACATAACTATTTGCATCTTCGTGCAATAGAAAGGTTTCTGGCCACCATATATAAACTGGCATATTATGGTAAATAAACACTTACAGGGAACACAAATAGTATGGTAAGTCAAGTGTGTTCAGTTTTTATGCTTAATGTCAGAATTAAGTAATAGTCTTTTATCTCTTTTTGTGGTTTCTTTGAAGATATAAGATGCTGGAGCAAACTAGTGGAGTGGATGAAGCGGGAGTGGTCCGCTGGGAGCTTTTGCTCATTCTCATTCTGGCTTGGATCGTCATTTACTTTTGCATCTTTAAGGGGGTGAAATCAACGGGCAAGGTGAGTGAAACTAGAGAGAGAACTTAGGACAGAGACAAGGAGACAGTCAGTGACTAACAACCACTGTTTGCCTCTGCTTTCAGGTGGTGTACTTCACGGCTCTATTTCCGTATGTTATCCTGATCGCCCTGCTGATCAATAATGCGCAGCTTCCTGGAGCAATAGATGGAATATCCTTCTTCATCGTGCCAGTGTGGGACAAGCTGCTGTCAGTGGAGGTAAGAAGGAAGAATCAGAAGAGGAACTGGAGATCTGCTGCTTCTGTCTGAAACATGAGAGAGAGCAGGTAGATTGGTAATGGGTAATAACCTGCATTGATGGTGGGGGTTTCAGGTGTGGGTGAATGCTGCAGCTCAGATCTTCAACTCCATCGGCATTGGTTTTGGCTCCCTCTTGGCCATGTCTAGCTACAACTCCTTCAACAACAACGTGCTGAAGTAATAAGACAAAAATCCTCATACACTCAGTATTTACCATCAGCAGTGACAACAATGATCACTGAGCAGTAAGAAAATAATATAAAAAAACATCTGCTTTCCCCACAGGGACACCCTGACTATAGCCATCATCAACTCCGTCACCAGCATCCTGGCAGGTTTTGTCATTTTCTCAGCTTTTGGATACATGTCCTATCTGCAGGGCATCCCTGTCAGCGATTTGGCCGTGGATGGTAAGAAATCAGAACAAGTGAAAAATTGGTTTGTTTCCTTTTCCCCAATAATATTGTGAGTGTGGCTGGGTAATAACTCATAGAAAGTTTTTTTAAAAAAGAAAGAGAGAAAATAATGCTTTTCCTTTGAGAGGGTTTGCAGTGAAATAAATCAGTATCTTGCAAAGCAAAGCTTAAAAAAAAAAGCGCTGCAATCCATACATTGCTGTTTCCATTCTAATTTTCATAATTTACTTTTTACTTTTGCCAATCAGCAAAGCTACACTATCTTCTTATGCGTTTGTTGCATTCAGGTCCAGGATTGGTTTTTATTGTTTACCCACAAGCCTTTGCCAACATGCCAGTGTCTCAGCTCTGGGCCGTGATGTTCTTCTTCATGCTGCTTTGCCTCGGACTGGACAGCGAGGTAGTTAAAGGGGTTAAAAACAGTACCACTTCAGTGATAATAGTAAGATTGTATGCAGCAATCCTACAGTAGTGCAAGGTAACTTTTTTTCTTTTATCGTCAGTTTGCAATGGTTGAAGTGATGGTGACCAGTCTAATGGACGAATATTATCAACAACTGATTACATTTTTCAAGAGGAAGGAGCTGTTTGTTCTTGCTATTTGTGGTGCAGCTTGCGTTCTGGGGATCCCCTGTGTCATGCAGGTACGGACTGTGATTTAATGGATGAGCTCTAACCAAAGTGTATCAATTACCGCGCAGTCCTAAAGAGCGTGTCTCTTTTCAGGTGGGCATCTATGTGTTCCAGCTCATGGACCATTACACTGCCATAGTGTCCATCATGTTCCTTGCATTCTTTGAAGTTATAGCCATCTGTTGGAGTTATGGTGAGCAAATGTTGTGTTTCTGTTTTTCATTGGCCAGTTAATGTAGTGTGTTCCAAAAGTAGACACATATTTTTAAGGCTTTATGTAGACTATCATTCTCAATGCTAAATTTTGTAAAAGGTCTGAAAACATGCAAACACAATGTGCATGGCTGTTGACTGAAGCAGCTCTCCATGCGCAGGAGTGAATCGACTTTCAGACAACCTTCAGGAGATGACTGGAAAAAGACCAAACATCTTCTTCAGACTCTGTTGGCTAATAATTGCTCCTGTGCTGATCACCGTAAGTCCACATGTTTTAGACTTTAGATGTTTTTTTTCTGCCCCTGAGCCAAAACAGAGATCCATCTAAAAGTGTCCCATTACATGTTTCTTCTTTGGGGCAGGTTATCCTGATTTTCTCCATCATCCAGTTTAAACCAGCCCGCTATGGGGACTATGTCTTCCCTCCCTGGGCTCAAGGGGTCGGCTGGGTCATCGCCATGGGCTCCATCATCTGGATTCCTTTGGGTGCTGTTCACACGTTGTGGGTTCTTCCTGGCTCACTCATGCAGGTGACACACATTTTGCTTTTTTTCTCTCCAGTCAAAACATTGGAGGTACAGTAGTACCCACCTGCATGAGTTGCCATGTCAAACTATGTGATAATACTATTGGTGCATTTCTCCTACAGAAACTGAAGCTGTCCGTCACACCATACGCGCTGAATGAAAAGTCAAAAATGGCGTACTATGAGAGGGGAGGAGGAGAAACACAACCAGGCATTGCTGTCATCAGCTCCGACATCCAGCTACCTGAAAAACCTCCTATTCAGACAAACCTGTGATGGCTCTGAGCTTTTCCAAGAGTGGCAAGTTAATCACTAATTATTGTTTGCCGTTAGTTTTAAATCTTCAACAAACTTTAAGCACGCTTACTACAAAAATTACCTACACGATAGTTAAGTGTGTTGCTGCATATCTGCCACGCATATATATTGAAATGGCCATTTTTGTGAGCCTATTCATTCAATTTGTTGGTGCAAATTTGAGATTTTCTAAATGTTTTGCGAATTTTAAGTGTGAAAAGATTGTTGCGTTTATAATCTGTTTAGTGTTGTGTACATCTTTGATATCCAGCCAACACTTCTGCTGTTGGGACAGAGCACCAAATGACAAATGAGTGCTGCTTAGGGCTTCACACACACATTTCAATGTGCTCATTTGTGAGTACTCAACTTTGCTAAGGGTGCCATCTCTTGGCCATGTCTGCTGATGCAAGTATGAGTGTTAATACATCTGGGATAAGGTATTGTACTTAGATTTAGTACTTACATATTAGCCAATAAAATGATAAAGTAATTTGTTTACAGTTCATACAGCTGATCCACTTCTGTTAAAAACATAAAACACTGTGGACCAATTCCTTGTGGCTGACTCATTTATTAGGTCAATTGCAACAGGGCACTGCTGATAAAGACGATATACGCCGATGGTGAACACACAGGTCATGCAATTCTATGCCATGTCATGCGAGGTGTAATAAAAGACTGTCACAAAGTCCACAGCTTAGGACTTCTACAAATAACAGTCTGTCCTGTAAACATAACACAGACCATCATTTACTTCGGGGCAATTGTTTTTATTTATTAATTTAAGGAGAAATTTCCACTGTGAGGTAACGTTACACATTTCTAGGGAATACATGTACATGGAGTTAGTTTCTTCCCCTACATAAGTTGCCAGTGTTTCCTTCTTGTTATTCCTCATAAATGAATCCAAAGTGCAGAATGACTGAAAATACACAGGGAAAAGGGGTGGATAGTGGAAACCCATAAGCTGAACAGACAATGGCACCTGTACTTTTCCTGATTCCTTATGAGTGGTTGAAAGCTAAGGGGAAATTAATGCTTTTGTGAAAACATACGGTGAGTTAAGGTGGCAGCATTGACAAGCTGTTAGTTACAGTGTGAAGGACATAGTACTGTCTATGGTTAGTGTGTATGAGACCACATCTATCTATGATCAAAAGTTAAAACATTTATAAAAAAAAAAAAAGATTTAAACCAAAAAAAGTCATTCTTATAAACAGCAATTACTCTTTCCATTTAATTTCAAAAAAGATATGTCATGTGACCTACAAAAACAGAGACAAAAACATGTGCAATCAATGGCATACTCTTCCCTCTGAAGTGATGGTCGTGCGGATGACCACACAGCACAGCAGCAACTCTCTCTCCTCTGTCGTTTGTTCCTGCCGTCGGTTGGAGTCAGCTCAGTTCAGGGACTGGGCTCAACATTTCACAGATGTACCAGGTTGCTGCATTCAGTAGTATTTTCGTAGTGGTTCACAAAGTCCACGCCCTTTCATTTCCTCGCACAGCCTCCTTAAGGCTCAAGCCCTCTTTGACCAGGTTCCTGCAGATCCAACACAGCTGTAGTTGATTTGTTTAACACCCCCTCCCCCCCCCCCCATAACCCCCACCCTTTGCCCAGCAGAGGTCGCTATGGAGTCACCATGGCTGCCGCCTTGTCTGCTCCTCCTGCAGCTTCCCGTTCCACTGCTATGACACCTGCTCTACTGGCCTCATCTGCACGTCTCCAATCTGGTGACATGAACAAAATACAGAAAACCAGCCGTCACACAACGCTGATCCATTTTGATGGTATAAAAGCTAGAGAGAGATATATATATATATACCTGGACATGAGGAGGGGCACTGAGGACAAATGTGACTGCACTGGCTATGTCTTCTGCTTTCAAACACTGAAAAGTGGAGAAAGGAGGTATTATTGATGCAACAGCACTCTGGTATTTCCACTTTGTGTAATGTATCTTGTGACTCTGAGTCAAATGCGCGCTCTTACTTTCATACTCTCGTACACTGCAGCTGCTTTCTCCGGATCACTGTTGTGGTGCCGGAAAGCAAACTCGGTCTCAACTATTCCAGGAGATATACACTGCAGGGAAGGCAAAATTCATCAGAACAACTTTCAACTTACTTACAGTTGCTTACAAACTGACAGTTTGGGAAAGCATACTGTACATAAGTTGTTTAAGTGATCCAATATGCAAGCAACAGCACAGGTCAAAGCAAGATGTGCACACTCTGATAATAACAGCTGACTTACTGTGGCTCTGATGTGGGTGTTTGCTTCTCGGAGCTCTTGTCGTATCCCCTCAGTCAAAGCAGTCACAGCGTATTTAGTGGCACAGTAGAAATGCTCATCGGCACTGGGCACCACACGATGCCCACCCATACTGTGACAGGTAGAAGGAGAGAGATATGCATTAGTTAGTAACCATATTATTTTAAATAACTCTACTTGCCTGCTTCGAGAGTAATATCACTTCACATTTATTTGTATGGTTTAAAATCATATACAGTATCTCAATGGGCTTTACAGGCCCAGAGCTGCTCCCACAAATAGACAGTCTAATCAATTATTAGATCTATAAAATTCAACCACAGGATTATAATAGATCTTCACATTGTTCCATGTCCAGGCTCACAATGGGCTTTACTTAATGCCTGCCAGATTTAAACAACATTGAACAAACTGGCTGAGGTATTTTCAGATCAATCTATTTATTTGTTCTTGTATTCAAAAGTATAGCTTACCTGTTAATATTGATGATGTGGCCATCGTCCACATTCCTCTCCTTCATTGATTTGTATGCCTCTCGGGTGCAGATAGACAAGGCTAACACATTCACCTGCAGGGGAAGTGAAGACATTAATTATTATGTCTCAGTTTCTATCAATCTTTATATACACTAAATGACAGGTAGCTAAACTCAAGTTGATATCAAAGACGGATGGGATTTTGCAATATCTAAGAATACCATGTGATGAAAGTGTATCAGCTGACTGATGTTCGCCGGGTCACTGTGTTAGACCAGCTGAACCTGCTGTTCCTGTCCAGCTTGTGGCTTCTAAGCTGCTCCCGTGGTGACATTGATAGACGGCAGGTTAAAGCCAACGTGGTGGCAAGATAGGGGGAAGTGACCAAACAAGGTCAGCGTGCAGATTAAACACAGGCTAAAAATACACTGCTGTACACATTCATGCGGGCTGCCATGACAACAGATGGGCGAGCGTTACGAATGCAGGACTCGGGAGCCGGGGACTTTGGAGCAGGGGGGTCTTCAGTGGTCAAGAGCTCAATGAATCACACTGTAAAGGTCCAAACAAGAGAAATAGTGCTGGCTTTCATTAGTGGGCCTCTGCTGTGCTTCTCATCAGAGCCAATGAAGCAGCCTCTGTGAGGGGAGGGGATCTGTGTGTGTGTGTGCGTGTGTGTGCTCACCCATGTGTCCACACATCTCTGCTTTAATTCTTACTCTTTAACGGACGAAAACGCTCTACAAACACAACACTTCCACTCACACTGGGCAACCGTTTCAGCTGCTCCTTCTGCTTTTTCTGGTTAAGGAGAGCAATAAAAATCAATATAACATAAACGCAAGAGGATCATTCTAACCATCCCTACTCCAAATAAACCCAATTCCTGTTTCAGCTGAAGCATTTTAGATTTGTGTCTGTGATGGTCCACCCACATCGATCATGTTCCTCCAGCCCTCTGTCTTTCCGCTGAGCAAGGGCTCATTGTGGGCCAGTCCGGCGTTGTTGATGCACACGTCCACGCCCTTGTGTAGCGTCTTGATCGCTGAGAACATGGACAGGATCTCCTCCTCGTTGGACAGGTCACACTTGTAAGGGATCAGCGTGCCGCTGTAGCCCGCACTCTGACATTCTGCTGCCAGCTTCTGAAAAACACAAATCAGAACCAATTTAACAACATCTGTTAGAGGATAATAGACACAAACATTTAGGCACGACAAATTGCCTTAAATTGATAATCAGGACTAAGACTCTTTTAGGCTAGAAATGATTAACCTGCAGCACCATAATTAAGGATGTTAATTATGGCACTGACTCTATGTCAGTGCCATAATGAACATCCTACCAACTCAGACATGAAGAAAACTGTGAGAGCGTGCAACCATAAAATCAAAACATCAGTTGAGGGCGAAAGCGCCAGTGAAGTCAAAATCACTCAAATGTGAATACGTCTTTTACCTGATAATAAAATGCATATTCATTGATATTCAAATGATCTACTAAAATCATGACCCTGGATGAGAATAAGCAAGCATTTGCACTGATGGGATGCCTCTTCCTTCAGGGTTACAGCTGGGCTGAGCCTGCTGCAGGCTGAGCAGGCTGCACTCCAACCGGGTCTGCTGGCTGCGTCCACTGCTGTGGGGTTTGATACAAACTGACACAGATCCCCCTGCCAGGCACCACTGCACCAGTCACCTGATGTCTCGCTCTGGGTGCCAGTCAGACAGGGAGGGGGGATATAAGGGCGGCGCTGGTGGTAGGCCGAAGTGATGAACAGCACGGTAACACTCGTGTGTGAGGACTAAATGTTTAGAAAGTCCAACATGTGAATGTACTAAAGGAAAAAATGAACCTCCAGACTTTTAACACCTGACAAAAGCTTCTTTACCCTGCAATAATCAGAGCCTTTTGTGATGAGATATTTGGTGTTGGTCCTATTTGATACATGAACATGAAGTTGGCATAAACTGGACATTACAACCATTTATCTATTATTAAATATATATAACAATTTCAACATTTTATTTGTTACTTTTAGTTAACCATTTCAAATTTGGTTTACTTAATTAAATTAACAAGCTTTCCTTTGGTGTTCAAGTACCCCTGGTTCAGAATCACTGACTATATCAAAAATCAACAATACAATTGGTTCTGTTTTCAATCCCACATAAGGAAACAGCAAAGGATTATTTCCAGATTCACCCATCAAAGAATTGGCAAACACACCAACTTCTGCACAACATGTAACATGTGATACTCAAGAAGTACTACCCTGAGCCTTCCTCGTAGCACTTACTGTATTCGTATCAGTTCGCTGCACTTATTGTTCGTATTTGTTTCGTAGTAATTTGCCTTATTGTATTCGTATTAGTCTGTTGCAATTATTGTTTTCGTAGTAATTTGCCTCTGCACTATACTTTTGCTCTGGTTTATGCTTTAAGATGCTTGTTTAAGAAAGGAGATGCACTTATGACTTCTGGTGACTAGTAGTTCTCTTGAATACCTATGTTGAATACACTTCCTGTAAGTCGCTTTGGATAAAAGCGTCTGCTAAATGACTGTAATGTAATGTAAATGTAATGATAAATTCAGAGAGAGAGACAGAATTCAGGCCAGCCATGTGACATATTGAGGGTTTGACTGTGACTATAAATAAAATAGTCAAGGTAGCCAAATATAAAAAACTGCCCATCCCCAAAAAGCCTCATCAGTAATGTGGAAACTTTCCAACATTTTCTTTAAGATCAACAACACTTTGAACATTCCTTTTGTGCATGGATGTTTAGCACTGCATCTCGCTTTATGGGCAGAGCAAAGCATGTTGTAACATAAGTATATAATCAAAGCTCACAACGTTGAGCCCTTTTTTTGTGGTGCAACTAATCCCAGAGAAGAGGCAGCATGATCTGATGCTTCACAACTACCTGGATTTTTACAGTTTACAGCGAGAACATAATTGATGAGAGCAGCAGCAGGAAGTTGCACATGACACCACTACATGTGAAGAAAGGCAATCAATCATCACATGTAGTAGTGTGGATCAATGTGACCAATGTGGGCTTATCGATTAAATGTCTGACACCTGGACATTAGTACTACAGCATATCTGCTGATTGTGGTTGTAGCTGCTGCAGCCGCTCCTTAAGGAAACTAAGTATACTTGTGTAAAGCCTCCTTTTTGTAATCAGGATGAAATTGGATTGAGGGATCATTTAGGCTTCTTTTTTTGTTGTGTTATAGAGTGAATGCATCCTATCTCACACTTGGAGCGTGCAGATTTCCCTTGCTCTTCCTCTAAGCTGTTTAACTGGGATTATCCAGAGTGAAGGCATTACCCAAATAAAGCTGTCAAAATGCTAAAACACTGAAAACACAGTGTAAAGACTTAAACCAAGCTCCTTTGCCCCTGTAGGTGAACCATTCCCCTTTGCCCATCACCTTCAATATGAGACTGTGATCACTTGTCTGTTCGGACATTAAAGTAATGTATCTGAACTGCCTTTAGACCAAAGATCTTTACTTCACACCCTCCTGAAGCCCTGGAGGGACAGGCTCCGAGGCAGGAAGTAGCAGGCAGACAGACTGGTGCAGAGGCTCTTTTTTTTTTATCCTGAAAGGAGGTTAACGTAGAGGGGAAGCCATGCCGGCCTTTTGTTAGAAGGGGAGAATTAGTTGAGTTGCTGAGGATTTAAGTGGGAGCAGCAGAGCAAACAGGCTGTGATCTTTGGCCAACTACAGGAAGTCTCAGGCTGTGAATCTATGTGTGTATGTGTGTGTGTGTGTGTGTGTGTGTGTGTGTGTGTGTGTGTGTGTGTGTGTGTGTGTGTGTGTGTGTGTGTGTGTGTGTGTGTGTGTGTGTGTGTGTGTGTGAGAGAGAGTTCTGGCACCAGTACCAGCCCTCGTACTGGCCACGCCTACAGCAATGGCACTACAGCACCCTTTCCCTACAGATAAGCAGCAGCAACATAGTTGGCAAAAGCACTCCACACACAATTCATTCACCACAAACCAAATAAAAACTGGAGATCTGCAGGTGAAGCATGTTTGGTGTCACTCCTTTTTAAGACAGGGAGATAAAAAGAGAGTTTATAAAAAAAAAAAAAAAAAAAAAAAAAAGCCCCAGCTGAACATTTCTCGACAGACAGCAGAGGTGCTAAATGAGCCTTGGGGAAACACATATTAAAACTGGGGATAAGTATGTTTGAGGGCAAGGAGTACAGGACACACCCAAATCAATCAAAAGCCGCATCGGACTTCAACGTCATTTTTCCCCTCTCAACGCAGCCTTCACGATCTGAAGTACTTGGTGTACTAATCCTGTATTTCTTTAGACGATATTTTCAAAATGTAACATAATAACCTATTTCCGTATCACCTGTATTATCAGTTACTATTACATGGTCTGTTTGTGGGCCTTTATAAATGACTGCACATGCGTACATAATGCTCTGAACCTCAAACAAAATCACTGTTTGCTATTACCCAGACGGTCTAGATAAGACCGACACTGAAAGATAAAAAATCTTACAATTCAAAAGACAAATTAAGTTACAACAGGTCATAAAGCCTTTACATGTCACAGTAATGGGTGTACACACACCCACGCAGCACTCTCAGACACATGTGTACATGCCTACATAGTCACGTTAAGCCCTACTGGCTGTTATATAAGCTCCACAATGCACGGAACGTCATTGTCCCATGCCATGTTCCACATCAATTGTTCAACTGCTCACGTGGAACTGGTGTAAACGGACGGGCGAAACAACTCACCAGAGAAGAGGGGAGAGATAAAATATAAAGATGCAGAAAACGCTAAAGACAGACAAGATCTAAGTGGTGAGCCAGATCAATAACACAAGGCAGCAGCCATGAGCAGAGAGCACTGATGAATTAGATTTGTCTCAGGTTGACTCAGGAGGTCTCGCAGACAAGAGATGGATTGTGTTATTGGCCGCTGTGCTCCCTCTTACTCTCTCAAAAGCCTGGTAGGTGGTTCAAAAAATCCAATTGTGTAATGCAGCCATAATTGAGGCCCGCTTAAAAAAAAAAAGAACCCCTCCCCTCTTAATCCTTCCATCCCAACCTTTAAGTACCTGTGACACACAAAACTATTTTGCTTGTCAAAGTGCATTCTCTTCCTCATTACCCGAGGCTGTTGTCCAGCGATCACAAAAAGTGTGCAGAAGGAGGGAGGAGTAGAGGGCGGGTTGGCAGCCACAGAGTGAAACAGAGGGAGAGTGAGAGTGAGAAAACAAAACCTGAGGCCTACTGCAGTAAAACTGATCAAAACACATTCAGATTTCAGTATGTGTTACTTTAAGAGAAGGAGGAGTACAGCAGCACAGGATGGGTCTTGCTAGCAACGGGAAATCCATCCAGTGGATGAATTCGCATTAAGACTAGGTTAAAGATAACATCTTTTCGCAAAGCCAAGAACCAGCGACTGGTGGACTAAAGAAATGTCGTTTTAGACCAAAAGGACCGATTAGTCGACCGATCGACTATGAGGGGGCGGCCCTAGTAGGCTGTATAAAAGTATTGCAACAGAGTAGAAGGGATGGTTGTGCGGTTATCTCTTCTTCACACACACACTTAAAGGCTGCCACCGACAGGTCCAAAGGTCTGACAGGGTGCTTTTACAGCACCTTCTCATCAAAACAAAGAGATAAGGGAAATAATGACACTCTTTGTTGCGAACTACACTCATTAACAGACCTCTGGGGAGTTCCAATCAAGAAATATGTTTTAACCCTTAACCTAAATGACCTTTGAACCTAAAACATGGTGCCTGAGTAAATAAAAAAAAGAACATGTAACGTCCGTGATAACAAGTACAAGTAAACTGAGTGTCTGGCGCAAATGAAAAAAGACTTTATAATCTCAAAGTCTCGACTAAAGAAAGAGCAGGCAGCTCAGGTGTTGAGTAACAGACTGGTGCAACCAGTGTGGTGGCATTTAGTTTCCCAAACAAAGTGAGAGAAATCAGGAAGAAGCAGCAGCACATCTTCATTTCAAATTAGACCGATAACAGTGCGAGGATGGCATTTCTGTCAGCGACACTTTAAAGCAAGATTAACTGCAGGAAGAGAGCAGCCTTTAGTCACATATTCACATGGGCATCATATGATAAAAAAAAAATGGCTCTCCAGTTCTTTTGTTTGTAGTTGAAACATGCTGATGGGTGAGGCTTCCCTCCACTGAACCAGCATCCATCACGTATCTCATGTGATGATGAGTGATTCCTGCACCTGACGCTGGCCATCTGTACAACAACCACACAGCCATAGCAGGTTGGAGCTATGAGCCACAGCATTATGCATGCTGAATGTATGATAACTAGAGCTCAGAGCAGGCGATAAAAACAGATGAAGGTTGATAGGATGCATCCAAAAATGAGAACCTTTTCAAACTGAGCCAGCCCGAGCCGGGTCTTTCCAGCTTGTGAGCTTAGAATAAACCACAAAATGTTTCCAAAATCAAACAAACACCCAGCAACCAATCCAATTTGGCTACAGTCGAAAAGACAACAATCCAATTTGCATTCTTTCTCGTCAAGCCCCCCTCCTTTATGGAAACACTGAACTTGGCGAACTCAACTGGTCTCTGTGTTTGTGTTGTAGACTCATAAAATGCTTTCACCACAGAGAGCTTTACTTTTGCACTCTGCTCCGACTCTGCTGCAAATAAACATTCAATAACAACAAGCGCTGGCCTGCTTCTGCCGTTGCACTTAGCGTTTATGAGCCGACATCTTCCCACCATCGCATATCTGAGGCCTCCCCTCTTGCAGAGAGGAGATTTCCAGCAAGTCTTCAACAGGACAGGACAGGAAGCGCCCCACCTATCATAGCAGGAGGCCCCGAGGGGGAGGGAATGTCAATGCCGGTAAACCCTACACCTTGAAAGGTGATGAGCGCAGAGAGGACAGCACAGTGGGAGGAAGGGAGAGAGAACGGCTCAAAGGGGTCACTGAGCTGCCCAGACCCATCAGACTGTTAATTATATATATATATATATATATATATATATATATATATATATATATATATATATATATATATATATATATATATATATATATATATATATATATATATATATATATATATAAGACCCCAGTGATTTAGTAGGAGTAATTAAAAACACTACCGGCAGGAGCAGTGAGAAGAAATATAAATATGATGTTTGTTTTTACAGTATCGCGGCAATACTGTACTGTAGTAATACAGGTCTGAGAAAAAACATCTTTGCAAGCGAGTTACGAAAAATTCTATTTCAACAGATTATCGTAGAGACTACATTGAGAATGGATGAAGAAAAGTGACATCTTATCCACCTGCTCGCTCTTTGAGGGAGTATCAATCCATCCATCAACTCCCTACCTATCATACTGGCTATTTCTGCACTGACGTGTACAAATCAAACTCCCTGTACAAACTGCACTTAAGCCTGTCAACTTTGAAAAGGTGAAGGAGAGGTCGAAACTAATGTCAAGGTGAAAATGTGCCGAGGTCAGTAGTGTTTGCCCATTACAGAAATGAAAGAGATTGATTTCTTATCAGCATCATGCACCCTTATATCATAAATCTGTGTCTTCATACCCACTAGTCAATGATATCATCTGACTTCTAAAATGTTGCTTCTCTTGGGGGGGCAGAATCCATGGAAACGTGACAGATTATTAGTTAGGTTAAGTCTTTGTCAGCTCAAGTGGAAAATTGTGCAGTCAGTGGAAACGCTTTCTGCTTGGGTAAGACAAAAAAGCTTGAGAGGCTGAAGAAGAAGAAGACGCGATGTAACTCGATGAGATCAGGAGAAAATTGACACGGGAAATAAAAAACAGCAACTGTGCAGGTGAAGATAGCGGTGCTGTGATTTGTCTTACAGCCGATGAAGAGTGATACAGCAAAAAGCCCATTATGACTGGAGGATTATTCATAATATACATAGGCTGAATGGGGTTTTACAATAAAGAATAAACCATCTAACTCTACATTTTGCACATCATACTTATCACTAAAATAACAAAGCAGAAAACTATATAAAGAAGCATCACGACACAGACTAAAAGAGAGATAGAAACACAAAGTGAGGCAGAGGGTTTGAGACAAAGAGAGTAAATCTGTCTGACCTGACCCACTTCAAATCCTTTCTGGAGTGAAATCTATTCACTGTGAAATCACAGGACGGGCTGTCCAGACACAACACACAGGAGGTGGTTGAGACAGCGTCAGGTTTGCAGACGAGTGGGACACTGATTGTCTTTTATTGTGTCACCTCAGCTTCAGAAGCATGACTGAGCTCCATCTACCTCCCGCAGAACGGGCACCAAATGGAAGTTGGTCAGCCAAGGCCTTAAATTAACCTTCTTGCTCACATGTCATTTTGGCTTCAAGGTTGAATTCAGAATTTACTCACTTGCATAAAAGTTGCTTAGGCTAGTTTTGTACAGAGCGGCATTCACAGGCAGCCAATTGGGAACTTTGACAAAACTTCAAAGTCAGACAAAGACCTTAAACTGAATATAACAAACGTATTCAAATGCTATTTTCTCAAAAGGCCATCAGCACTAACCGTCCAGATTTAGAAATAAATAAATAAATAAATCATCTGTCTATCAATGCTCCTGGTTTGAGTATCCCATGTTTGTCTTTATTGTTGAGCAAAGTTAATTTGACATAAATATCTTTGCAATCTCTTGCTTACCCGAAACCCAACCACGAATCTGTTATGCATTAAAAACCCACAAATTATGCTTGCTAACTTTATCTGATCTAAAATTGCAGCAGCCAAAGCTTTGAATTTTGACAGATGCAGCTATTGTTGATATCCTCAAATGTCTGTTTTGCTTTAGCAGTTTAAATTGGACTTACAAACTACAAAAATATGTATTTGTTACACAGAAGCGGGTGTTCTGTCTGCATTTAAACAGTCTTAAAACAAATGGGACTACTAGACAATTAAAGACCAGTAACCTTAATATAAAAGTAATTCTGCCAGGTAATAAATAATGGATATTTAGAACATCGAATCATTCAAATACATGCTAAATAGAGATTGTAAATGTACGATTTTAATGACCAGTGAAGATGGAAGAACTATGTGTTGATGATTCTGGTCGGCCTGCATACAGTACGACACAATCTATACTTTCCAGGAATCTTTGAACGCATAGATGGCAAATGAATTTGATTGATTATGTGACTATTCCCAGCTCATCCCAACCTCTGCCTTTTCTCCCCCGGAGCAATGACCTGCTGATAATGCAAAAACAAAAATGTGTAACTTAAGGTCTTATATTGGAAAGCTGCAGGCACTTAGTTACACTTATATAAGCAATTATGATTAGAAACCAGGTTAAGGAAAATTCAGATATCAGACACTTTACTAGATTACATTACAAAAATCTAATTTAGCAAAAACATATTAAAACCTCTTTCATCTAAATTCCTAACAGCGTTATGGAATTGTGCTGCCAAATGTGGGAACAGAAAACAAATGAATAGTATTCTTAAGTCTAATATTTGTGTTTTAAATAGGGGATTATTTGAGTTGAATCAGCAACTGGAGTCCATACTCCCATAGCTGTGTATTTACTACTGCATCACCTGGTGCTAGGTAAGCAGATATAACAAACCCAACATATGGGCTATGTGGGCCAGAGTGTAATCAACCAGTAGGCGCAGTGGATGTCCTCTTCTTCTGAGTCAGATATGAGCTTAGACAGGAAGAACATCCTTCAAATGAGGCAGAACTCTCAAAAAGAAAAAATATACCTATAGTAAAGTCCAGGGTGGATCCTTCCACTGTTTGATCTCACTGCTCAAACTAAACTCTTCAGTGCATACATATGGCTCTCAATGGCACACTTTTGGACTGCAATGTCCCATGCACAGAGGCCTCTTTTAAACCTTTTACATCCCCAAACAATACATCGTGGGTACTGTGAAGAGAGCGTTTCACAAGAGTTAATGAGAAGCTGTGTTGCTGCTACTTGGATGCTTCCCTGTCGTCTCCATTCCTGCACTGAGCCCATGGTGACCACACGTCTCCCTTCAGCTCGCTGCTCCCCTGCTGCCAACTCTACAGTCTCACAGACAGCAAAACAATACCGCAGCCGGGACTCTCCTCTCTGCTTTCTCCCCGTTTTATTTACACAGAAATCTACAACATTTGAATACATTTATCCTTCCATTGTCGTTATATCTGGTGTACTGCGAATGTGAATATTACTGTTGGACAATATTGACATCAAAAGCAAAAGTAGAGAATTGAAAACCAAAAAGGAAGTCATAAAGAATGACTTAGTGACGTACACTTGCACTCTTCACTAGCAGCGTGCCAGGTTTGACACAACTACGGCAGGAACCCAGTTTATGTTGCAGAGAGTGCAATACCGGCTTTGTCTTGTATAAGTGATGAAATCTGTCTCAGAATGGCAGAGATGCGACTCTACACAACCTGAAATCAATAGTTTGACCAAATATTAAGTTAGTTTCATCTTTTATTTCATGTATCATAGTTCATAAAGAATAGTTAAAGTTGCTCTGGATGTGATGTGGTCAGCTCTTAAACGCAGACTGATTGTGTTTTGTAAAAGTACTATAAAAGGTTCAAAATGTCGTGACCTTGTTTTGTCACCGACAGGGGCTGAAACAAGCTGGTGCAGTTAACTATTGACAGGAGGGGCCATGTGACCAGAGTATGAATGGAGGGAGGCTATCTATTGTGCAATTCACACTCACCGTCTGCCTGTATTGGCATGGGTGTGTGCGTGTGCGTGTGTGTGTAGTCAAGGTGAAGAAAATGCTAACAAAAAAACAAGACCTAACTGAAATATGTAAGAATTCCTTTTTTTAGCAGTAGAAAGAATAAAAAACAACAAATTTGAAATGACTTCCAGACTTCTTGTAATTCATGCTTTCACAACACCATCATCAGCACAGTTCCTGTTGCACCAAAGCTAGGCTTTTACCAATTTATGTTATTGTAAACAGTGCAGTAGCATAAACAGGTATAATCACAAAACAGCACTGATTGATGTAAGAAAAAGTAATAATTTATATGGCTGCTACCTTCAAATATAGTAAGTGGATGTACTTAGGTGACATTCTACCGTCCAACTTCTAAACATTCAAATATGGCAGTGTTGCCAACAACTACAGGCCTGCTAAGCTACAGTACTCCGCTTAAAAGAAAAACACATTAGCTATCTAAAAGGTATCTGAATGGAGGCCTTCGGCTGCCCAGTTCCGGAAGCTGGGACGAGTGGAGGCTTAATTATTGGCTGACAAGATAAGCAAGGTGCACAGCCTTATGGCTTATGGTTAGGCAAGGTTTTAGTGAGGTGGGGCCATTGACTGCAACGGCCCTGGCTTCTGCCTTCCAGTGTGCAGTCCCGAGAATTAATTATTATTTTAATTACAGCCATACATGCACTGATTCAATATGCGGACGACAAAGTCACATGCAGTTCAAACATAATCACCGCTGGCACAAATACGTGTATTTTATTAACATAGTGGGTGTGAGTTAAGCTCTATTGTTATACAGGTAATTAAGCATTGACCTCAAACATATGAAAATGTGATATATATACTGGATAAGGTTTGTTCCCAAACCCATCAGTAATGAATAGCCAAACAAAGGCTAAGTGGGAAAAATGAAATAAAGGAGCGTATCAATAAAACATGTAAAATTATATTTACATGGGTTGGGTTGTTGTAAATTGAGTTTCTTAAATATATTCATAGTAAAATGAGGTAGAAATTTGGATCAGCCTGAAACCTATGAGAACAAAAAGCCATTCATTTAAACTAGACAATACTTAATATATATTTGGTCTAAGACCCATGGGCGCCCACTGACACCTCTTTGGAAATGATGGGGAGGTCATCTGACTAACTGAACAGACAGGGTTGACCCACTAGTAATGTCTCCACGTAATGGCCAGTTGTTAGCAGGTATCTCATCCTCTGAACTGTCAAATGGAAAGACAAACTGCATCCCTGCCAGCTCTGAGAGGTGGTCTGCTGCTGACCCTGACCTCTGACCTCTGACCTCTCTGGAGAAGGTCACTCAAAAGAGAGGGAATTTTCCAAGAAAGGATGAATAATACAGATTATTACAGATCAGGGGCGTTGTGGGAGATGCAGAGTAATGCTGGCTAGGAGCATGGTGGCTGGAACAATAATATCCACAATAATATCCACAATAATATCAATAATAATATCCACAATAATATCCACAATAATATCCACAATAATATCCATAATAATATCAATAATAATATCAATAATAATATCCACAATAATATCCACAATAATATCCACAATAATATCCACAATAATATCCATAATAATATCCACAATAATATCCACAATAATATCCACAATAATATCCACAATAATATCCACAATAATATCCACAATAATATCCATAATAATATCCACAATAATATCCACAATAATATCAATAATAATATCATATCCATAAGGGAAACCTGTAAAGACGTCGTCTAAAGTCTAAAAGTATAAACGTTAGTTTGTATGAATGTTAGTCACATATAAACCCTTTAACGTTAACTATCAGTGTTAACACGGTGCTGTCTCTCTCATGAACGGTACCTGACGTTACCAGAGTCACCGGACTGTCTAAGGTGAGTTATTATTATTATTATTATTATTATTATTATTATTATTATTATTATCTCGTCTCACCAGCAGACGTCCTCCGGCTGCTTCTGTCTGAAGTTGTGGAGCTAACGGAGGCTAACGGAGCTAACGGAGCTAACAGAAGCTAACAGAAGCTAACAGGTACCGTGTTGTTATCTTATCGTGGGTCGGACCGACTGGTCAGCAGGTGTTGACCACGTTAAATAAAGCCCACCTCTATCTTGTCGACGTTCCTGGCACAGCCGACGACCCGCATGCCCTGCTGGACCAGCGTCCGGGCCACGGCCGCTCCGATGCCCACCGAGGCTCCGGTCACCAGGGCCACTCTGCCCGTCCAGCGCTCCATCTCTCCCGGCTCAGATCCGTCTGTCTGTCGGCTCTCAGAGACCACCGGTGTGTTTAAGAACCGCTCAGCCTCCTGACTCAGCCTCCTGACTCAGCCTCCTCAGTCTGCAGCACACAGCACAGACAGCCCGGACCCCTGCGCTCCTCTGGAGGAGTGTGAGAGTGTTATGGTGAGGAGATGTTGGATCAGACCTCCTCCCACCTGAGCGTCTCTGCGTGTGTGGACACTAGCGCCGCCTGCTGGAGGAAGCTAGAACTACACGATCAGGTTTCTGATAACTTCAACTGTTTCCTGCAATCAAAAGGTTTTGTTCCGGAAATGTTGCAACAAAAAGCAACAACCCAGTAAATGAAATAGTTTTAATAGTTTAGTTGTAGCACTTACTGTATTCGTATCAGTTCGTTGCACTTATTGAATTCGTATTAGTTTACTGCACTTATCCTATTCGTAGTAGTTTGTAGCACTTATTGTATTCGTATTAGTCTGTTGCAATTATTGTTTTCGTAGTAATCTGCCTCTGCACTATACTTTTGCTCTGGTTTATGCTTTAAGATGCTTGTTTAAGAAAGGAGATGCACTGATGACTTCTGGTGACTAGTAGTTCTCTTGAATACCTATGTTGAATACACTTCCTGTAAGTCGCTTTGGATAAAAGCGTCTGCTAAATGACTGTAATATAATGTAATGTAATGTAATGTAGTGTAATAGTTATCATGTTATTTTAGACGTCAATCCTTACTGAGATAGAGTTAAGTGCTACAATGCCACCGATATTTTAAGAGATATCTTCAAAACAAAATGACAACAAAGTGTTACAGAAACATACACCGATGACATTTATACATATTAAACATTTAAGTAAATCTGTCATAGATTTCACTGTATCAGAGACTGTTTCATTGCAGCCATTTGCTAAAATCCTCATTAATGTACACTCAGCAACCCATCTTGACAGAAAAAAACAGAAATGTAGAAATTTTTGCAAATTTATTAAAAAAGAAAAACTGAAATATCACATGGTCATAAGTATTCACTTTATTTTATAAACATTTCTCCCAAATTTTAGATAAAAATATTGTCATTTAGAGCATTTATTTGCAGAAAATGACAACTGGTCAAAAATAACAAAGAAGATCCAGTGTTTTCAGATCTTGAATAATGCAAATAAAACAAGTTCATATTTATTTTTAAACAACACAATACTAGTATTTTAACTTAGGAAGAGTTCAGAAATCAATATTTGGTGGAATAACCATGATTTACAATCCCAGCTTTCATGTGTCTTGGCAGTCCTTCCTTCCTGCTGCTGTCAGGCTGCACAACCAGCTCTGCTCCCAGCAGACCACATGACACTAATACATTAATACACTGTGCAATACAACATTTATAATAATTTCTGTCTGTATATATATTTTTACTGTGGATCTCTATTGTTATTACTGTTTTTATTGCTCATTTATAATACTTATTTTGATCTTTAATTTACCATGTCTCTTGTTTTGCACTATCCTCTTTGCTGCTGTAATCCTGTAAATTTCCCCGCTGCGGGACTAATAAAGGATTATCTTATCTTATCTCATGCTCTCCACCAGTCTTTCACATTGCTGTTGGGTGACTTTATGCCACTCCTGGTGCAAAATGTAAGCAGCTCGGCTTTGTTTGATGGCTTGTGACCATCCATCTTCCTCTTGATCACATTCCAAAGGTTTTCAATGGGATTCAGGTCTGGAGATTGTGCTGGCCATGACAGGGTCCTGATCTGGTAGTCCTTCATCCACACCTTCACTGACCTGGCTGTGTGGCATGGAGCATTGTCCTGCTGGGAAAACCACTCCTCAGAGTTGGGGAACATTGTCAGAGCAGAAGGAAGCAAGCTTTCTTCCAGGACAACTTTTTACTTGGCTTGATTCATTTCTACTTCACAAAGACAAATCTGCCCGATTCCAGCCTTGCTGAAGCTCCCCAGATCATCACCGATCCTCCACCAAATTTCACAGTAGGTGCGAGACACTGTGGCTTGTAGGCCTCTCCAGGTCTCCGTCTAACCATTAGACGACCAGGTGTTGGGCAAAGCTGAAAATTGGACTCATCAGAGAAGATGACCTTACTCCAGTCCTCTATGGTCCAATTGTTATGGTCTTTTGCAAACCTCAGCCTGGCTCTTCTTTGCTTCTCGTTGATGAAGGGCTTTTTTCTAGCTTTGCACAACTTCAGCCCTGCCCCTAGGAGCCTGTTTCTGTGCACTTCACCCCAGCTGTCATTTGCCATTCTTTTTGGAGGTCACTTGATGTCATCCTACAGTTGTTGAGTGACATTCGAATGAGTTGGCGGTCATGGAGAGTCGTTTTCGTCCTCTGCCGGTCTGTAGCTTTGTTGTCCCTAATGTCTGCTGCTTGACCTTGTTCTTATGAACCACGATCTTTGAAATTTTAAGGATGGAAGCAACCTGACGCCCACTGTATCCCTCTGCCAGTAAAACCAGAATTGAACCGTTCTTTTCCTCACACAAAACTTTACTTTTTAACTCTTTTGGCATGGTCAATAGTCACTTTTTTTATTCCAATTACTTTTGAGGTACTACTAGCACTGTTTCTGCCATCCAGCTGGTCCTATTGCAAGAGGATAATGATGACCACAGCACTTGTTTTTATACTTTTCTTAATTAAATAAGATTTGGTTCAGGTGATCACCTAATCAGTACCTCATTAAGTAGAATCAAGTGTGCCTGTATTGGATTTCAACAGACACTGGAATGGAATGGCTGCCATACACGTAGAGATGCTGATTTAAGAAAAATTTGGAGTGGTCTCTTCATTTTTTCCAGAGGTGGATGTGTATGTATATATATATATATTATATATATGTTTAATGTAACATCATTTGTTAATTAGTTTAACTGAAGTCATTGACATTTCCAATATAAATTAAGATAAACATTTCTAATACAGATAAACGTCTGGTACCTGATGAAACAGCAATAAGTTATCCATGGTGATGAAAATATATTCCTCACATAACTTCAACCAGGCTGATATTAAAGCCTATATTTTAAGTATTCATTAATTACAAAGCTACAGCCTATTTAGTTTACAGACAGGAAGCAAACTGGTCTCAGACTATGTCAAACTTCCCTCTTCTAAAATCCAAATATACATGAGCTTATGATGACAAGAAAAACACGGTAACAAAATGATAATGCATATTAATAAATATTTTTTATTTAGTAAATTTTGCACATTGCGCTCTTACATCACACCCAAATCCTTATTACAAATGGATGCTTATTCTCTGTAAAATCTGTATATTTAGAATTTCTGTACACATTTAATGGTACAACCTTTACCACTACATTGAAGTGTCACCAAAGAGAAAAAAAAAAGAAAACATAACATAAAATAAGACTCCTAAAATGTATCCCTAATGTCACAGCTTGCAAAGCTTTACCGATTACTGATTCCGCTGTGCTCTTACCCAACAACCCGTTACCCTACAGAGAACCAACAACAAATAGCTAGGCTTGGTCAAAGAGAACAATTATATGTGAGAAAGTGGCCAAGAATTGGGATGGAGAAGTGTGTTGGTGTACAAGTGCAAAAGAGAGAAAGACAGATGATCAACGGAAAGTAAGAATCACATTTACTTTAAAGGAGAAATGTCTGAACAAGACATCAAATGCATTTCATAATTGTTTCTTTTCTAGAGATGTTGCAGCAGTGGTCACAAGTGTTTTTTTTTCCCCAGGGGAAGACTCATTAGTGCAATTAGTTGACACTGGTGGTGGTAAACCACTTTCCACAGACTTGCTTACTCCGCTCAGTGGCACGGCAGTAGTTGGTGAACTTCTCCTTCAGGAGTTGTCTGTACTTGTGGCGGTTGTTGTAGAAGGAACGGTTTCTTTCTAAAAATGCCTGGATTTCATCCTGTGTCAGACAGTTCTCTTCATCTGACGTCACTTCTGAATCATCCTGTATTAGGAACACAGGCGGAGTGCAGGATGTTACGTAAGAGCCAGAATCAAACCAGTGTATTCAATCATTCTTGTTAGGAAAAAGTGAAATGCAGTTAAATACGAAGAACACAACACTTTTGACCTTTCATACAGCAGATATGTTTACTTAGGAGTGCCAGTTTGGGAGCCTTGCCACTTTGCATAAAGGCTCAGTAGCATGGCAGAGCTGTAACCAGTCAAACTGTCTCCTGTGAGAAAGGTCTATTTTTGAGTATCTGAAACTACATTTCTCACTGACCAGAAGTTCCATGAGACTTGCGTTTCCCTCTTGATTCCTCGCATCCAGGCTGAGGTTGGTTTGATTTGCTATCCACGGTAATCGTAGTGCAATGCTGGCGAATGTATTGCCACATAAGGAGGAGAGTATTTCTTTGGTTCGGCAAGTGTGCGATGATGGCGGACTGTGGCCTGTCGTGTTCCCATCGGACATACAACCGTCACCTTTTTGTCCCTGCAGAAATATGCATACCTTAGTTGATACACAGCGTTAAATATTCTGCTTAGAGGATATGAATTCTAGAGTTTGTTCTCTCACCTGATCGTTGCATAAACCCTTGCCCTTCCTTTTCTTCTTTTTACTCTTGCATTGAGTGTTTTCCACAGAGTTTGGCCAGCAGTCCACACAACTGTCTAATCCATCCTCCTCCTTCTCTTCAGCACAGTGATGGGCATTTGAGTCATCTACTGCAGAAGGAAGACAAAGACATGATTGTAAGTAAAGCAAGGTATGTTTAAAAGACCCCAAATTGGTTTCTCAGCATTTTAGAGCTGCTCAAACCCTACCTGCTTCATCATGGTTGCACATTCCCTCAGAACAGGCAATATAAGAACCTTCTCGCGATCCTATCTCACTACCCTCCATACTTGAGGAGTAGCCGCAGTCACTACCATTGCTGTGGGGGGACAAATCTGGAGAAACACATGGAAAAACATGTACAAACACAGGTTTGAGGGTCACTGTTCAAAAGTGGGGGGAAAAAGGTATATATACAAATTAGTTCCTGACTTTTTCAAATAGTCTTTACGTGCAATAAAGTAGTTGGCCTTGTGGTCCAGCAAAGGTGGGCTTCAAATTCGCTAATTCCCCTTCAGTTTTTCAGTAAAACTAAACTGATAAATAAAAATGGAAGAACTCTAGAGAGCAAAGCTGTGCTGATCGAATAATCAAAGACACCAAAAGGATCTTTGAAGCGGTGTGTCTATTTGGGGTTCCAACAAAGATAAGGCTGTTTGCAGCCGACAGTGGATACTTCAGAAACGAGTCGAGCAACATCAACTGTACAACCTCGTCTGACTGGCTACTTTTCGCCACCCTCAGCCTCACAAGAAGCAAATAAAATAGCCATATTGTTTCATTTAAGATTTTCAGGAAAATGACAGAACTGGATATAAAAAAACATGATACTAAGATTTCAAGTAGCACAACACCGTGAAGATGCATAGTGTAGTTGTATTACATTGCACAAGAAAATATATATAGACTAAAGTAAACTGGGGGCAGAGCTTACGTTATATGGGTTGAGCTTGAATTCATTTCAACAAATTAGGTGTTAGTTCAAATTAATTTTAACTTGACTGCTTAATAAAAAAGGGACAGCCTTGTCAGCCTGTGTGCATTTTTACCCGGTTTGATTTTGTCTGGGTAGCTACAGGAAGTGCTTCCATTGGCGGCGATGCTCTGATCAGACCTGGCCTCCCCCGCCTCCTCCTCCTCTTCCTCCTCCTCCTCCTCATCGTGGCTACCACAGACCTTGCAAGTGCCATCCACAGACTCAAGAGAACCCTGCAACACACCAAATGGGACAGACTTTAATAAATACAGGCAAACAGATGTGCAGCTTCTGATAAAAACAGTTATGTGCAAGGAGAGCTTCATGTCCCACATGTACCTCAACCAGATTTTTCTCCTTGTCTTCTCCCTCCTGTTCAGATATGTCAAAGCCACACTTGTTTTTGCGACGATTTTTTCGCTTTTGCCTCTTTTTCTCCTGCTTCAGCTCTTTGGCCCTCTCCTCCTCAGACAGCTCCTCTACAAACTGCTCTAGCCGACTGATCCCCTGCATCTTCTCCACGGCCATCTGGGAGCAGATTAGAAATACATTATCACACAGGCATAATACATCTATCTTCCGATGGATCACTCTGAATATATACCATAAACAAACTTTGAAGTACCTCAAAACTTTTGCGTAGGGCATCAATTCCCAAGTGGAACAATATCTGCCAGGTCTGCTCCTCTGCCCGTAGTTTCTGCCAGATCCTGTGCAGCCGCTCATACAGGTGAATACCCAGACAGGTCAGGACTTCTTCTTGTGCAATGTCAATGGTCTTGGCATGCCGCTCTCTGCGTCTTTAAAAATGCAATATCATCAACTGTATGTATAAATACATTAAAAGGAACATGGCATGGCAGAAAATGCCTCAAATGAGAATGACTTGCTTAATGGTGAAAGTGACCTCTCTAGTATTTACTGTATGAACCTTAACTTACTCATAGCCTCCTGCAAACTCAGGCTCGGCCCGACCCAGGAGGTGAGCGATGAAGTCAGTTTCACAGCACACATGGATGTGGCGTTCATGGGGGCAACAGCATAGTCCCTCATACAAGGCAGCGCAATACCCCTTCTCTTTACTGCAGTCCAACTCCCCCACCAGGATGTTGTACGCCCTCAGCACTTTATTCTTGCAGTCGGTGCAAAATCTGCAGACAAGAAAATACTACACAGTCAATGTGGTTCTTTCCCAACCTCAAACAGCATTTTGAAAATAAAGGCTATGATAGTCACACATCACCTGTGTTTACGCAAGTAGGTCTCCAGTGTCTCTAAGAGACAAGCGCTATCGATGAGGACCACCTCATCCCTGCACTCCTGAGACATCAGCTCCCACACATCCATCCAGCTTCCCCTGTAGAGAAACATACAACTATTATAGCAATGCCATCACAATGCACAGTCATCATCTCTTAAACCTGCAACTAATGTTTGTATGTTTGTATATATATTAACTATCAAGGGGGGAAAAAAGAAAACATCTAATGGTACACAGTGATGACTGGCCTAAAACTGAGACATTCTGAAGGCTTGCGATGCACAAGTTGTTTTCTAGTTTAATACTTAAAACATACAACTCTCTTTGTGCCAACTTTACTACGGTTGGCTAGAAACAACTGAAACACACTGGTCATGCCTGCTGGGAAGGGTTACTATTCCACTTCTCAGATATAGCCTCTTTACACTAACATCCTGAATGTTTTCAGAGAAAGTAACAACTGATACAGATAAAAAATGAATATTACTCACCCCAAGGGTTTAGGTTTGTGTGTATCTAAGGAGTGTAACAGGCAGCGTTTGTTCTTTTTACTTTTTGGAATGGCGTCAATCATTTCATTCAACTTTGACCTGTAAAAAAAAAAGAAGGAAAAAAAATCCACTTTTAATGATATCCCTGACTTGTTTCCAACAGTTATTAAAAAAAGTAGTTGTCCATTTGCTACGTCTGACACAAATTAAGAATAAAATCATACAGTGCATCAGTACCTAAGATAACTCAGTATGTGCATAGTTTGACATAATATTTTTTGTTCTCTCTGTTTTTCCACAAAAGCACTTGCTTATATTCAATGAAAACTGTTAGTTTTGGCTATTCTCTTTCTATACATGGTATCATCGATTTGGCAGTGAAAATGAAAGAAACTTTTTTGCATCTTACCCGTGGACGTAGAAGAGGGTGTAGAGCTTCTTTACGTCTGCTAAACAGGCTTTGGTGACAGAGAGCATGCCTGTGGGTTTCACTGTGAGGGGCTCCAGGGCCGGATTCCCTGATTCCACTAAATGCGAGAAGAGGCGCTCCACACTTCGTCTGCAGCCCACGCACGGCACCAGCTGAGATAATGCACTGTACACCTCTCGGGATGTCACCATCATGGCGATGTTCAAGTCCTGCTGCTTCAGCTTGGAGTGGTACTAAAGGCCAAGGAATCATCCGTCTGTTACCACGTTGTTGATTGACAGGTCACATGAAGACAAACTACACACTTATCAGCTCCAGTGCAGGGAAAATTAAAACTACTCACCTCGGAAAATTGTTTAGAATGAGACGCGTTTATGTCTTGGCTCTCAACATCCATGATACTATCAGAAAATTCCATCACCATCTGATGACAAGAAACAACATATAAACAGCTAATGTACAACATGTACATTCTCAGAGAATAACTCTTTTTCTGGCAGATATCTATTATTTACTTGAAACATACACTGGTTTAACACTTTGAGATGGCATTGCTTAAAGCCTGTCATCTCATTCGTCTAAGCCTTAAGTTTCTTTATTCAGTTGTCTAATAGATTGTGCAGAAGGTTAGCAAACAGAGTGTCCCTAAAACAGGTGGGGACTTTACATTTTGAGAATGATCAGTGCTTGGTCATAACTAAGCTTACTTATGGACATTGAATCAGTTGAGTGCAAGCACATGGCTTATGATTGAGTTAGCCACCTTACGCCTGTGGGCTTCAAAGACATAATCCTTGTGGTCATGCATGTGGGAAGGCTTACTGACCGTGAGACTATCATCGATATACAGGGGGATCTGTCTGGAGAGGAACGGGTAGTCCTCTTCCCCTTCTCTGCAAACTGCCACCAGTCGTGCCATCACCTCTCCCGTCCGGCTGTGAGAAGCTCGCCTGAGGAGACACACCAGAGACCACTGATCACACTAAGCTAATGCTAATCTACTGCAGGTCATCGAGGGCTAACTGCAACAGCACCTTGTCATTGGCTACTGTACAGACTAAAGGCATTAAGAGATGGTTCAGAAAGCAGAACATTCACAGATGTAACGCTGTGAATACTGTTGAAGTAACGATACATGTTGACATTAAAGAGCAGTAACCGGCGGCTAACACCTGGACGCTAGCCTGCTAACACCTGGACGCTAGCCTGCTAGCTTGTATTATTTGCCAGTTCAGTTATATAAAGTGAGGAAGCCGGTCAGTGTCTTTACTCTACACTGACCTCAGTAATACAGTAATACATTAACACATGTTACCGCAGTGGTGGTGTGGTTTGTCTACGCCCTGTCGATGCCAGCAGACTTTGCTAACTTACTTGTTAGCATCGCTGCCCTGCACAGCTAACGCTAGCGAGCTGAACACGGCTAACATAAAGTTGAGCTATTTAGCAACTGTGACTTCCGTTAGCTTCTCCTGCTAACGATGCTACTACTGACCACTCTGTCACCTGACATCTGAATAAGAGGAGTCATTGTGTTCACTTACCCGCTTCTGAAAGTTCCCCTTAAAAATAATAAACAAGTGCGACAGTGTGAGGCTGCTACGGTGGCGGAACCTTCATGACTGATTTGACCTTTGACCTGTGCGTCGTAGCGGGTGTTGTGATGCGTGTGGCCTGTAGGGGGCGCGTTACTGATATTATTATATTCCTTTATTGATATTATTATATATTGTGAAAGAAATATTTTACATTCAGACAATTAAAGCGGCTTTAAAATAAATGAGTGAGCCTTAAGGAATTCCACTTTTTTATTTTTTACTTGATTGTTTCTTTGTATTAAACAGTTATATATACATATACATATATATATATACATACATACATACATACATACATATATATATATACACATATATATATATATATATATACACATATATATATATATATATATATACATACATATATATATATATATATATATACATACATATATACACATATATATATACATATATATATATACATATATATATATATATATACATACATATATATATACATACATATATATACATATAAGATTTTAACCCATGCCCTTTTATTTAAAATGTTAGATATGTAAATATATTGCAGCATCATTTGAAATGGAGTTTTCCCTTTTACGAAGTCTTAAAATCCTAGTATATCTGATGTCACTTCTGCCGCAGGCCAATCCCATATAAGCAGAATGCGAGGGTTTTTTTTAGCAACAACAAACAGTTTTTAAATACACAAAGACAAATGAAAATAATTTACAGTGAGAACACTCCGTGTTTGGCTTAACAGTATATTGTAGTCCAAGTCTTCACTTATCTGGACACAGCATTTTATCAAGAAAAACATTTATTTGCATAAATAAACACAATATAGTCAGTTTTCAGAATTTGACTCCAGACCCACAAAAATCTTCAAAATACCCAAATGAACCTTGTAGTTTTATTAATGCAATTTTACCAGAATTTCACTGTAATTCCGTAATGATGTAAAACACTTATTACAAAGCAATTCACGAACATGTACGACATCAAAACACACAGAGAAAATGAGTTGCTGCAAACAAGTGTGTCCACTATTGAGTTGGTCAATCCTGTAAAGACATTTGCAAGCAGAAAAAACAACAACTGATTCCTGCTGACAGCTTGAACAAGACAGTGTCTTTCTACCTCGCCTGTCTTTTTGTCTGAGACTAAGTCTTGTTCTTTTTTGTGCGGATTCCAAGATGAGGGTACAAGGTGACAGCCTGATGTTCTTTTGGAAAACAGTAAAAACATATCAGCCATACCAAGGCAGGACATAAAAAACATAGACTGAGCAACACTCCAGAGGAAGAAAGGTAAATTAGCTAAGCGGCGAGACACTGGCTCCACAAATGCCTGACATGTGAACAAAGCAGTGTACAGAACAAAACTTCCTAAAAAAAGGTTAAAAAGTGTTTTGAACCACTGTCTAACGTTGGATCTCGGTTGCATCACATAGAGTCCAACCTGAACTCCTGCCATGTAGATGGCTACATAGCCCACTACAGAGAATATGCCCTCCTTGTTAGCATGCAGAAAGCCCTTTTCCCTGTCGTTGTTGTGGATAATGAAAGCCTTCAGCTCTGATGTCTCCAGAGTGAACTGATAAAATCCGCTGATCAAAAGGGCAATGACCCATGACCAACTGACTGGAAAAACGGCCAAAAGCACAGAGGCCACAACTCTGACGATGGCTAGTGTGAAGAAAAAATTCCAGTGGACGCCATATTCTGTCACATGCTCGTGGTAGCCAGACATTTTGAGGCTCACTAGCCTTCCCATACCAAGAACCACCAGAGGCCAGACAGACAGGAGCTGCTTTGCGATGTGATTCATCTTGGATCCGGAGATGTTCTTCCCCCGTGCTTCCGGACAGACAAGGGCATTTGCAAAGACGTACGCTCCAACGCCAAAGTCCATAACCCCTGTCCCATAGGTTTCAGTTTTAGCATATCGCCTTGGGAAGACACTAAAGTCTACGGCAAGAATGCTGATGGCTGTTTTCACATTCACAAAGACTCGAAAGATGGTCACAAAGGGTAGCTGGTTAAATTGAACGTGACTCTGAAGGAAGGTGCTGACAGTGTTCTGTGGGTGCCGAGCAGAGCGATGATGGTTGATACGATAGAGATAGAAAAATACACCAGCCGTGACAAAGGCCAGGCTCAGGATGACCTGGTGAAGATCGTTGCTCAGAACGGTGCATGACAGGACGAGGGGAAGGATAAGAACACAGAAGTCTAGAAGCAGGTGAGAAATCAGGGGAAGTGGCAGCGGAAGAGTCCCCCTGGCCAGATGATACAGGGTCAAGAGCAGTCCTCTGCTGATGAGGCACAGCGGAGTGAGGAATGAGCCCAGGGCCACCTCCTGCAGACTGGTCCCGTTGAGATTACTGACAAATGCTTCCTTCAGGTCCCTCTGAGACATGGCCTGTGAACATTCAAATACATTTAGTATGGAAATATGAACATTTTCTACAGACACTGGGACATTGAACAACATTTAGGACTCTATGGCAGCACCCACAATAAGGTTACAGCCCTAACGTTATGTGCACTCTTACTGAGTTAGAGCTATAAAGAAGTGTCCCCTAATTGCATCAATTATTCCACTCTTGATGGGCCTACTTTCACCTAAAGCTAAAAGCTAAAGCTAAAGCTAAAGCTAAAACAGAAAGCTGAAGCTTTGTTTGTTGTTCTTTATACAAAAGAACATTGTTAAACAGGATGATTTGCACTAGCACCGACCATGGTCATCGTTCTCTGATCTATTCTGCGACATTTAATACGTGACCAAGGTATTTCAGTGTCAAGTTAATAGTACTTACTGTGTCTGTGTCTGTCAGACGTCGGAAAAGAGGGTTCACAAAACACCTGTTTCACAGCATACCTGTTTCACAGCATACCTGTTTCACAGCATACCTGCTTACTGGTGCTAACCTGCAGTAAATTGGAGCTCCAATGCTTCCGTATTCCGCCTCATGACGCATTCAGGACAACTCGGATTTCTGGACACTTCCAACTCAACCAGGACTTGAGTCTTCCAAGCATAAACCAATTGAGAAAAATAGTCTCCTCTGAAAACAGTACTACTTTATTAGACAAACCTTAATATAACATAACATAATTATGACGGCCAAAGAGCTCTGGTTCAGTGTATATATATATATACAGGCAACTGATAAATACACGATGGTCATTAATGTTAGTGTCCCGCCTTTTAGATACATAACAGGAAAACATAGACATTTGCGTAGAAATATAAAGTCCTCATTTAAGTCCAGTGAAGTGGCATTGAAATGTTTGTCTTAAAGATATATTATATAGTGTAAGTGAGGATCTCCAGGGAACCCTTACTCGTGTAATCCTCAGACGACTGTGGACTCTGGTTTGTCAGAGGGGTCCCTGAAGCGGCGGGGAGAGGGCGGGAACAAGTGTGTGGTTGGGAGATTGGGAGCAGTGGGAGCGTTGGGAAGGCAGCACACACGGGAAGTTCTCCTGAAGGAATGTCTGACAGGAATGGAACATATTGAGGTTCAGGCTGGCAGTTCAGAATAACCACGACTACTAGACATAGGCGACGTTCCTGTCTAGCTGTGGGTCTGTGAGACAGACTGTAGCCGTGGAACCGATGAGTTCAGCCGGTAACCGCGTCGCTGGACGGGGAGCGGTAAGGTCACATTACAGAAGTTTTGTGTTGTGTGTTTATGAAATGTAAACGTGAATGATACATTACCTTCATAACTGCACCTGGAGTACCTTTATTAACATGTGACCTTACTGGTTCTCAGTTTTGATTGGTTGGTTCGCCTTCAAACACTTCGTAAAACGTTTAATGAACCTGTGAGTTATAATCTAACATGTGCCTGATGGATGTATCTGGTGTATCTAGAGGGAATGCTAAAGGACGAGAGTTAGTGGTTTATTTTGGCAAAGTATTTGTACCTTGCTTGAGAAAAGATAGCAGTAGCATATACACACACACACACACACACACACACACACACACACACACACACACACACACACATATATATATATATATATATATATATATATATATATATATATATATATATATATACACAGTATATATATATATATATATATATACATACATATACAGATACAAGTCAAAAGTTTGACACCTTCTCATTCAACTACTTTGAAGAATCTAAAATATAAAACATATTCTGGTTTGTTGAGCATTTGTTTGTTTACCACATAATTCCATATGTGTTCCTTCATAGTTTAGATGTCTTCAATATTAATCTACAATGTAGAAACAAATAAAAATAAAGAAAAAACCATTGAATGAGAAGGTGTGTCCAAACTTTTGACTGGTACTGTGTATATATATATATATATATATATATATATATATATATATATATATATATATATATATATATATATATATATATATATATATATATACGCCATGAGTACCATGACTGAAGTCAATTTGTTGTGGGACACTTTTAAATGTAGTCAAAATAGAAGTTAATATTGATAGATTGCAGCATGTAGACATGTCTAACATGTGCTGCTGTAACGTTTTTGTGGCTCAAGTATTTGTATAATGCCTTATATTAGGATAGTTTCTAATCTGCGAGTATATAAACAGCATTCACTAAATTGTCAGATTTTTGGCGTTTGGTGGCGTTGGGCTCACTCAAACAAGTGTACCAGAATTTAAGAAACCACTTTATATGTTGGATACCTTGATTGAATGTATTCTGTACTCTGATATTATTTGTGTTGCAATAGGTATTAAATTATTGACATTATTGAGACTACTAACATAGGTCAAAATAGTCCTGCTGTATGATGGGATGTAGGCTACCTGCTATTGGATTAAATGAAGCACCTGTTGACAGTTGTCAGGCCGGCTGCAGGTCCAGCCCATGTGATCTTGGCAGGATAAAGCAGACTACAATTTGTCAGTCTGTGCAGTGTTTGTGACTGAATTAATTACACATTAACCAAAGTGGCTCTGAATAAATACATGTGCATCTGCCTATGTAAGACTAAGGGCATCAATGAAAATAACAGCATGTGATGTAAAACTAAATTCTTGATTACCATATGGAATCTTCTGTACGATGTTTGACAGCTCTCTCAAAGCCAAGTGCATAGAGATGGCATATTTTTAAGAACTGCATAGCTCAGGAAAGTTTGACATATTGTATGGACCCACAGAATGTTTGTCATTTTGATGCACAGAATAAGACATTATTTTGCTGTACTGTTATGGGTGTGGAGCTCGGAAATATATCATCATTTTGAAAATACCAGCTTCGCAATCAGACTTGACGTCATGATGACATCAGAAGTTTTGGGTACAGCTGTCTGGTTTGTTATGTTGTACCTTTAGATTGTGGGAATATAAAAAGCAATATGCATAAAAACATAATTTTTCTCTCCCTGGCTTTTGTGTTATCATCATGCACTTTTCTATCTGTAATGTTAAGAAGAAAAAAAAAAATATATATATATATATTTTTATGTTTTACAAATTGTCTTTATTAACTATCACCATAGGCATTTACTCTGCATGACTTACAAGGTGTCAGTTCATATTTGAAACACTAATATCGCGTTTTGCCTCATTCACATAGGTGAAAGGATTTGTCCATAAAGTCCATTCTCCTCCCTCGTCCCTAAATGATTCACTGGAGGGAGAAATCCAGGCCTTCCTCATTGATGAAGACCAACTCCACACTTATGACGACCTCACCAAAGTCAACCCAGTGAACCGTTCAACAGGTAACAAATGGGGCTATGTTGTCACTGGGGCCTCTAGAGTCTCTAAGATCACTTGATAAACAGAATGTATCATGGCGCTCGCTGCTTCTAGTGCTTGCCAATTCAGCTAAGTGGCATTTGAGTCATTTTGGGCTAGTTTGGATCAACAAAGTACCTATTCTACTTAATTTGATGGCATGAATCTTAAAATCTCTAGTGAGTGCTGAGTGTTTTACACTTTGCATCAACTTTGTTTTTATATATTAAAGCATTAAAACACAGCCGATGTGACACAGTGTTTTCCAACTCATGTCACCTTGGGTTGCAGCATTTGCTGTGTATTGTTTAACCAACATCAAGATAAAATCTGCAGGGTCATGATAACGACAAATAAGAATGCATGAATTATTGCAGTGTTCACAATGAGAGGGATCAAGTTTCACCCAGGTAAGTGAACCAAGGGCATTATTTACTAGATTCATGCATCCCCAAATCACCAGTTCTTGTATTCCTTATACTTTCATAATACAGTAGGGGCCAATAAATATGAAGCAAATTTCTTAAAGTGTCAATGTACAACATTTGTTTATCTTTTTTTATTTTGAGGTGGTGTTTGTTTCCGCCCAAGTGAGAAAATACAACATTACAGCTTATTAACAGCAGCGGTCAGGGTGTGACAGAATGGAATATCTGTAGGATATATATCTTTTAAAGCTTTTTAACTGATTATGCTGAATCTGTTATATGGATCATGTTATTTCATATAGATACAGAATTTTCTTATAGATAAACATATCTTTACCATTTAAATGCTCTTGTCTATTGGTGTCATCTAGTTCCTGCCTCAGGAAGTTAACATTTGTACATTTTGGCCTGTCTGTTTTTTCCTGTTAATGTCTAATGATATTTAATATTTTCCTCCATTAGTGTTGAAATGCCTGCAGGCCAGGTACAGCGTGAAGGTGTTTTACACCCATGCTGGCTGCACCTTGGTGGCTCTAAACCCCTTTCAGCCAATCCCAGACCTCTACTCTCTGGAGGTGATGAAGGAGTATCACAGCGCTCCTCAACCTCAGGTATTTACAAAGTAACAACTGTAACCTATGTATATTTCTCTATGGGGCTTTTTTTATTATGTTGGGGGATGATGGACTGTGATGCAGACAGGGGTGGGGATGGTTGCATTGGTGGGTGCATTGTTAGACTTTGGCTTTTTCAGAGGGTTTCCTGGACTTTCAGGAATAAATCATGCACTAATGCAGACCTTCAAAAATGACTCAACCACAAAGTGCAAACATGTGGTCAAACATAAATCCTCCACTCCCTTGTCTGTCTCCTTTTTGTCAGGAACAGCTTCAAAGTCAAACCTCTTGAAGTCACCGATGACTCTCCCGGCAGTCTAAAGTGACCAGAATCTTACTAAGTATTTTTTTGCCAACAGGAGTTCAAACCACATATCTTTATCGTAGCAGAAGAAGCCTACAGGAATGTTCAGGGCCAGTTGGAGCCAGTGAACCAATCCTTGGTGGTCAGCGGTGAGAGCGGTGCGGGAAAGGTAAACTGACACATAGTGTGTTACGTTTAAGGAATAAACGTAACCTATTTGTGGTATTTGCCAATTTACGGTATATAGACTTAGCTGATTATGCATTTATAATTCTTCAATTGACTCGTTCTCTGAATATTATTACAGTGTATCTTCTGGCAAAATTTGCAGATTTTTCGAATTTGTTGTACTTAGCTCAGTACAAGACCGTAAACTTCACTAATTGATGAAAAACAAAAGCAGTTCAATGTCAAACCAGTTAATTTGCTGTTCTGAATGTACAACAAAAATGCCTCTGGCCCACAAGAAATGGATGTCTCTCTCTTCAGTGTTTTTGTTGGTCAGACTAAATAAGCAATTAGAAGAAATCAAGTAACATCTGATGGCCGTTTGTCTTTATTTTACCCATTTCACAGACCTTATTAGTGAGTTGGTTAATGGGGGAAAAAAAGAAAAATCTTTAAGGAAGATAGTTGGCATGAAGAGCCAATGGCAGTTCATCTCTTAAGTAACACCACTGCAATGAGCAGGGCCCAAAATAAATTAAAAAAATAACGCGGGAAGAGCTGAAACAATTAGTATATTACTTTAATTAATAGCCAACTAATATGATCTGTGATTAATCACATAAGTTGTGTTACCTGTTAGCTCTTGTGACCTGCAAGTCAACAAACAATTTGAAGTTGGGCTCTGGGAACTTGTGATCGGCATTTCATTTCTGACATTTCAAACAGAGGTGATGGCTGTAAACTGTGTCACAGGATCAGTAGAAACCATCTTTAGTGGACTTTTGATTTGTTTCTTTATAGACATGGACGTCTCGTTGCCTGATGAAATACTACGCTACTGTGGCGGCCTCCTCCTCAGTGGTGAAGAGTCAGAACACAGTGGAGAGGATAGAGAGGAGGGTGCTGGATTCCAACCCCATCATGGAAGCTTTTGGTGAGATAACTGATGATTGCTGTTGTCTCGTTCATGTGAAAACAAAACACTGCGGTCAGTCACTCAGTCAACACTTTACCCTCCATGTAGGCAATGCCTGTACGCTACGGAACAGCAACAGCAGTCGCTTTGGAAAGTACATCCAGCTCCAACTAGACAGGTACTCACAACTGATGACCTGCTGCACTCTCTTCTTCCTCACGTGGGATGGCATCAGTACAAGGTCTTGGTCGGTTTAACATGTTATTTTTACATGAAGGTGTCAGCTGTTGGTGGGAGCATCTGTGCAGACCTATTTGCTAGAGAAGACCAGGGTGGCCTGCCAACTGGCTAATGAGAGGAACTTCCACATCTTTTACCAGGTGAGTTAACATGGCTGCATATGTGGTATTATAGTTTAATACTAACACGTTCATATGTAAAGCAGATGCTGAGAGCATGTTGTTTTTCAGATGCTGAAAGGAGCCACAGATGAGCAGAGAAAGGAGTGGAAGATGCCACGTGGGCAAAGTTTTGTGTGGCTGCCAAATTCTGAAAAAACAGTTGAGGGTGGGTCTTTAATTTTAATGTGTATTTAGGCATGTTTATATCTTTTAATTCTATATTTTTTTTTGTGATTCTCACAAGTACCTACTACTTCATGTGTTGTTTTTATAGAGGATTGTTTTCATGAGACAGTCGAGGCAATGGTTCATCTGGGCATTAATGCAGAGAGGCAGAGACAAATATTCAGGGTAAGGTACTCGTTGTCAACACTTAAATTTAACCCCCTCTATTTAGCATTTATAATCAATATACAAATATTTAATTAATTAAAAAACTATATTGTAGTTGTGAGCAGGTTAAAGGACAATTAACAATTATAACTTCTCCTATGAAGACATATTTTATATTATTACAAGTGTGTTTCATTATATTGTAATTCATTATGTTTATGCACCAGCATCCAACTATATGTGCACACAGGAGGAGTTATAGTTTTTGACAAATACATTATTAAACACTTATGTCTGCTTACGACTACATTCTAGGTATGGCTGGGCAATATGAACAAAATTCTATCAAGCTGTAGGTTATTTCATACCTCTATAAACATATCACTTGGAGCATTTTTTCTATTAAGTTAATGAATAGATAGTCTATATGAACATGGTTTTGTATACTCCTGTATGAAGTAATTACTTAATTTAAAAAAGTAGATGAAATACTTTCATTCATTTACTGAGTATTTTCAAATTTTAGTAAGAACTTTTGTGCTAAATGAACATAACAGTTTCACATGAAATTATGGAGGAAAAAAATGAATATTCACAACTATACACTGACTGTTTAAATGCATGCACACTTAATCAGATTAAGTTAGATTTTTTCAGAAATTTGAGTTATTATGTGTATTATGTGTACTTAATTTAAACGACGTAATTGTGTATCACAATATCTCGTTGAATTACTAACCAGCCCTGCTTGTAGTGTAGTTACATGTGCACATTATGTGTTTTAAAATATGTATTAAATGTTTATATACTGCTTATGAATGCTAAATATCAGGGTTACACTAAAGTGTTAACTAATTATCAATTTTCAGCCTGTTTTTGTACATTTATTTCATCATCTTTCTTTCTCTGTAAGCACAGAATATAATTTCTATTTGTTTTATCCTGATTTTATGGCATTACAGATATTAGCAGGGATTCTGCAGTTGGGGAACGTGAATTTCTCCACTTCAACAGATGAATCCCAAGCTTGTAACCTAGATGAACAGTCCAAAGGTATTGGATAAGATTTTGTTTAGTTCACTTCCATTTTTTGAGCAGTACAGAATGATGCCCAAGAGATTTTTTTTCAAGAAAAATGCAGAATAAAGTCCATGACACCCCGCTCCCTGACAATAACTGTGAACAAATTATGAAATACATAGTTAAAAGCGTTCCACTCCTGTCCGTGTTTTAGACTTTTCTCAGAGGGCTGCTGAGCTGCTGTGTGTCCCCGCTGAGGAGCTTCAGATGTGTTTACGTGTGAGGACGTTGAAGGCGGGGAAGCAGAGCGTGATCAAGCCCTGTTCACAGACAGAGTGCAGCATGAGGAGGGACTGCCTGGCCAAGGTCATCTACGCCCGGTAAGAAAGAGGATTTGATCAGGTCATACAGCAATGTGTTAATATTATGTGAAAAGGACTGGTCATGCAGGAGCTTGTTTACTGTCCTGTGACTAAGACTCAGTTGTCCCCAAACACTCCTTTCCACCAAACACTCAAATGTGAAACCATCATGCCCTTTTGTTTACAATAAATAAAGAAGATATGTCTGTTATTCACTCTTTATATTAACAGGCTGTGTCTATTTTTTGGAAAAGGAGTACGATTTTAAGTATTTTCTTCTTACAGATTATTCGATTGGCTGGTAACATTCATCAACAATAGCATATGTGCAGACAAATCCACATGGTGCAACTTCATAGGTAAAGACATCATTGTCTTTTACTTTGTAGAATCTGAATACATATCTATTTGTAATTTAATTTACCAAAGTTTCTTTTCATAAGCTCACACGTTCCTCTCCTCTCTGTGATCTCTAGGAGTTCTAGATGTGTACGGGTTTGAATGTTTCCAGATCAATAACCTGGAGCAGCTGTGCATCAACTACGCCAACGAGAAACTGCAGCAGCACTTTGTTGCTCATTATCTCAGAGCTCAGCAGGTAACTCATCTATAAAAAAAACAACTCATGCAGAGATCTCAGGAGAGTTGTAGTTTTTCTGCTTCATGTGTCGATCTGCAGGCCTCAGACATTCAGGAGGCTTCATGAAACTCTTGAGCATAAACAGAACAACTTGTCGCACCTTGTGTAATGTGAAAAATTTATAATTTATTTAAAAATGTTTATGTCTGCTTCTCCCAGGAGGAATACGTGTCAGAGGGGTTGGAGTGGTCCTTTGTCAAATACCAAGACAACCAGAGCTGTCTGGATCTTCTAGAGGGAAATCCTGTCAGTGTGTTTTCTCTTCTTAATGAGGTATGCTGGTCATTTTCTTTTTAATTATTTATTTTTTATTGATAAAAACTAATTTCATAACCTGCCCACCCAAAAGCAAACAAAACAACACACAAATAATGGTAATAGAATACAAACCTTATCATTTTTGATTTCCACCCCAAATAACAATAACATAGAAAAAACATGTATCAGACACATAATGTAAATTCAGTGTATACACCGGTCTCCAAAGAAGTGTTTTAACAAACACGTCTTCCCATAAGAGTTTATTTTTTTTTATTTTTTTTAATTGAAATCATTTTTTTTTTTTTTTAAAGAAATTATAAAATGTATGGATTTATCTTTTTTACTTTTAATTTTTTATAGAAGAACAGCATTAAAGTAATTTTCCCCCAACCCTTTTAACCTTTAATTTCCAGGCATTGATTTTCTTGGTTAATCTGTACATTTATTTATCATTAAATATATGTATCTGTAGTAAGTGCAGGTTGACAACTTTTCACATCCCTGTCCGATAGGAAAGTCGTCTTAATCGAGCCTCAGACGCAAAGACATTCAGGGTTCGTTTGGAGAAGGAGCTCTGTGATAATGTCAACATCAGCTGGGACAAGTTCAGCAAGGTGCCACACTTCACTGTGGCCCATTACGCTGGCAAAGTCCACTACCAGATACAGGGGATGGTGGAGAAAAACAAGGTGTGTACTGAATAGAACAATATTAAATTCAGAAAGTTCTCCATAGATTCATCCACTCATTTCCTACTGGATTCTGTATTTTAGGACCCAGTGCCACCAGAGCTCACCAGCCTGCTTCAGAAGTCTGACAACCCCCTGGTTCACCAGATCTTCACTGATAAGGAAACCGAGAACCCGACTACCAAGGGGCTCAGTAAAGTCACTGTGGTCTCCAAATTCAAGGTGCGACCTAACTAGTTGGGGCGTGTAGATTTCCTCCTGGGAGGGTTTAGTCATGGCTCTGATTAATGTCTGATTGCAGAACTCTCTGGAGAGCCTGATGAGGATCCTCCACACTACAACTCCTCACTACACTCGCTGCATCAAACCCAACCCAGACTGCAAGCCGCTGACCTTCAAAAAAGAGGAGGTAGATGTTTCTCTTTTTAATCAGTTATGCCATGACAACAGAGGCAATGCTTTCTATTTTCACAAAATGGAAAGGTTTGAATGGTTATTTCCTGTGTCCTGTCAGGTTATCATGCAGTTGGAGGCTTGTGGGATTGTGGAGACTATTCATATTAGTGCTGCTGGCTTTCCAATCAGGTGAACATTTTTTCCTTTGTTTACTCTTGATCTTAAAGAAATAAAGTGTGGTTGTATGAGGTACTTATCATAGTCAGTGTACTACCTAGAGTAGATGGCGGTCAGCATGGCCCCAGTTTGGAGAAGCAGACAGGAATACCCGCACTAGAGCAAAACAATATATTGTTGTGGACCAGGACATATTTTGGATTTCACAGTTTTAACTTGCCATCAGAACGCCCTTTCAGACAGGGAACTGAAGCCATTCTATCAATCGATGCTTATGTATGTTTCTCCAAACTTGGGGAGTGCTGACTGCCATTTAATAGGTAATACACTGCACAAGTACCTCAAATATAAGCCGGCTTCAAAAAATCCAAACTATCGTTTTAATGTATTGATTTAATTCTCTTTGATTTTGGTTGACATGTCATTTCTGTTTTACAGAATTCCTTTCAAAGGCTTCATGCAACGTTATGGGCTCATTGGAAAATATTCAAATTTCAATTCATTGAGTCGGTGTGTTGGTAAGTACGGTTTTCTTGCGAGATCATATACATACAGATACATTTTGCTATGTTTACTGTGAACAAAGAGTGATTTTATTTCCTCTTTTTAGGTCAGCTGATTTATTCACCTTTTCCTTCATTAGCCCTCTTAGTAAACGTGATCCTCAGTTCTCTACTCTCCTGGGGACTTTTCCATTTGGTGTATAAAAACAATTTCGCAACTTCTTATTAACTTTCCAGGTAAATGCATGCACCTCTGACTATCAGAGCTTGCTTTGCATGTTTCATGTTTCTTAACTCATTCCTGATCAATGCATGCTTGGACTTATAATCTTTTTAACACACTGTTCAGCTGCTTTCATGCTAGCAGCATGGCTCTATGGATGGCATTGTTGGTCAGTATGTCCACCTATACATTTCAGGCTGGAATATGTTCAACTATTGGATGGATTGCTATTATATATTTTTTTACAGACATTCATGTTCCACAGAGAATGTATCTTGCTGATTTTGGTGATCCCCTTACTTTTCCTCTAGCACAACAATGATGCTTACATTTGAGGATTTTAGTGAAATGTCTTAAACCCTATTGGATGGATTGCCATAGAATTTGGTACACAATCATCTTCCCCTTCAGGGTGAATTATAATAACTTTAGTGATTCCCTGACTTTTCCTGTAGTGCCACCATGAGATCAAATATTTTCTTTTATGACCAAACACCTGCACAATTAATGGCATTCCCATGAGCCTCAGCTGTACCTGTTGTTTAATGCAAATTAGCAAATGTTAGCATGCTGAACTAAGAAGGTGAGCATGGTAAACATTATACCTGCTAAACATCAGCTTGATAACATTTTTGTTAGCATTTAGCTCAAGGACTGCCCTGTTGATCCACTCTGAAGGACTGCCTTGTTGTACACTCTGAAGTATTGAATTTTCAAAGAACCTGCTCTCCAATTCTGAATCAGGTTTTAAAGATTCATTCAATTCACAGTTATCATATCAGAATCTGTGGAAACAGTGCCGTGTGCTGTTGATTCTGATGGATTTCTTTGTGCTCTCCCACGCTTAACTAGTTTTTACCTCACTGACTGAATTCTATGTGGTTAAAGGGAATTTCTAGACAGTTGGACTGCTGCTCTGTGCTTACTTGAATTATGTCTCTAGTGCTTTACTCTAATTCTAATGTCCCTCTTAGATGTGGAGGCTGACAGCAGCGACAGTCCTCGGCAAGAGGTGGAGAAGCTCCTGGGCGTCGTGTTACAGCACAAGGCTTTTGACCCCTCACACAACCATGACAGTGAAAAACCCAATTTATGGGTGCACTGCGGAAGGACTAAAGTTTTTCTCACCCAGTTGATGGTCAGTCATTTATATACACAGGCCTCCTCACACATAGTCTAAAGTGTATGTATAAATTGGAACAGAAACGCCTAGGAAGTAATATACTATGGAAGTGATGTAATACATATTGGTAATCATTTCTTCTTCGATCTGGGCTTACTGTCCTTGTTGGGTAAAGCAAATAAGGAATCTGGTCTTTTTTTCTGGAGTGCTGACCTTCCTGGCTGTTGTCTCACAGCTAGATTCACTGGAGGATCAGAGGAAGAAGATCCTGTCTCGGTGTGCCTTCTCCATTCAGTGCTGCTGGCTGAAGTACCAGCGCCGCAGACGTCATGCTCGCCAGCAGTCTGCCACTCTGATCCAAGCAGGTAAACTCTTAATGCCCTGGCCAAGTACCACTCAGTGGAATCAGTAAAGCTCTGTGGCCTCACTCCCTCTGAGTCTGCTGGCTTTGACCTGATTGTCTGGCCAACAGGAACCAGCTGGCAGAGTCTGTACACTGTTTTTGCAGGCGGACAGTTTATCCCATCAAAGGCAGCAGAAGCTACCACAACAGCTCATTTGATTAACTGTTAATGACCGATGTTCTGAATGGAAGTACATTAACATTTGTCTCCGCAATGCAAAGATTACACTTGCAGAATAATGGCTTGGTCAGATCTTGAATGTGTTTTATGTGTTCCACAGTGGTGCGGTCGTGGCTGGTCAGGAGGCAGGTCAGGAGATGCAACAGAGCAGCTGCAGTCATCCAGAACAAATGGAGGAAGTGGAGGGTGAGATTTGTAAAGAATACATATCTTATGTTTTCTTGCCAATTCTTCATGGCTCACAGGTGTATGAGCCCTTTTTTGGCTCCTGAGCAAGGGCGAGAAATCTTATGAAAATCCTCGAGAGATGTCCCTTGAGTCAGCGTCAGTTGGGGCTGAAGACTACAAGTTTAAATATGATTAAAAAATCTGTGATTATGGAGTTAGAAAATAGTCATCTTACCAAACGCTCCTCATATCTACTTGAGGCTAGCTGCTCCAGGCTACATAAGCTGCTACTTGCATAACGCATCCGAATCTCAGACCAGACTGTTGGCGGTCTAGTTGCATCATGGGTATAGAAGGCCTGGTTTTTACTGTCCATCGTTAGTCTGACCATGTTATAGGAGAGCAATGCTAAATCTCTCCACGGACCACAAATAGTCTTAGCAGTAGCAATAGCAGTGTTTATTAACATGCACTGGCCCTGTTAGAAATATATATAAATGTGGAGTTGTAGATAATATGTAGTTTTGTTTTTTACGACAGGCACTATTGAGGTCCTTGGCCGAGGCAGAACTGGATGACGCAAAGGACCTCGCGGAGGAGGACGTGCCAGTACTGAACCCAGTCATCAGGGAGCGGGGCTCAGTGCAGCTCTCCTCTATCCAGGAGCCTGTCACAGTGCGAGGGTGGCCCATGGGCCTGGCTCTGGCCTCGGCCCCGTCCATCACCATGTCTCTGACAGCCACAGGCTTCCAGAAGATGGTGTCTGTGATGGCCTCCCTCAAGCTGCCCTCCAGGAGAGGGGAGTATAAGGTGAAGCCCAATCAGTACTCGCAGGAGCTAGCCTCCATACGAGCTCAACCCAAGGTGAGGGCACATCGTTCTGTTAACTCTCCCATAATCTGGGTGATTTTGGTTTTATGATTGGTCATTGGAGTAAATGTTTATTTTTTTCTACTCAGGGATCTGTGAAGCTGCACTATCAGCGATCTCCACTTCTCTATGCTGACATGCAACCAGACCTGAAGAGTGACGTGACAGGATTCAACGCGATCCTGCTAGAGAAAACTTTGTAAGCATTCCCCCTTTGCTGAACACTAAAGGTGGATTTAATTTACATGTGTTATTGCAGCGAAGCATCTGCTCTTCTATAATCTGACAGAGGGAACAAACTTGTTTTTTTCTATGCTGTCATTTTGTTAAATGTGTTTAAAAGTGATCAGTTAGTTTTCTTGAAGAATGCCAAAGTTGGATGCAAAGAATGGCAAAACCTACACCCTAGCATAAGAATGTTTAACCTACCAGGTCAGGTAACATAATGCACTGGGCTGTGAACCTGACTTCATCATAAATCATCTGTAGTCACCTTCAGGCTCCAGGAGGAATTTTTTTTTTTTTTAGATCTGATTCAAAATCACTGAACCACTGACCTGCCACATCTGAGATTAGACATTTAAATAATTGAATGGGGTTTGAGTTATGATGATGTCACTGCATGGCAGAGCCTTTGTCCCTGTTTGGAAAACTGAAATTCATTCAATCATAGCACCTTTACCACAGAGGACTGCAGGATTTTGTCTCATTTTCTTTGGAACATCTGACTATTGATCAAAGTATTGGGCCTTTGGCGAGTGCCTTTCTTAAAATCTACACTCAAATCACAAATGGGCTGTTAGTATTGTATTTATTTGTGATTTTTATAGGTTTATTTTGGGTCGGATGCAGATATTATTGCAGATTCTATCATAACATCCTACATCTGTTTTGAGTGTGATTTATGGGGGGGGGGGGGGTGTAATTAAGCAACTATTGCACATGTAAAGCACATATTGCACATTAAAACCACAGACCTGCCCACATACAGCAACAAGCGGACATGAACAAGCAGACACACCACTTATGTGAAACAGGGAAAGGATGAACAAAGGTTTATTCAAATTGCTGCTTTTTTGTTGCATATAGTTTTTTATATATATATATACACTTGTAAAATATTTGCCGAAACCACATTGTGTCGATTTGAATCTGCTGCAGTCCAAAGCAATAATGCAAGTACTGTATAACATACCAAAGTCTTTTAACACTAGTGTTTTGTGTATGAGAACACACACCATTATATCCATCAAGTTATGCTATATTTGTAATTTGAATATGCAAAACATTGTTTGCTTAAAGTACAGTTACAAGTTATTCATGTAACTGATCATGATGTTTAACATGTTTTTATCCTATGCATTACCTACAGAAAGCTGTTGATTCCTTTCATATCTTGATTTGCTCACTCTTAACCTTTTTCCAGCTATATGTTCACTCAAATTTGTCATTGTCAGTTTGTAATTTGAAATGTGTATACCATTTTGTCAGCAGCCAGTACCAAGGGATTAATGTTTAACTTGAAATACGTTAATATTTAATGACTTGTCATGATGATTAATTGTCTTGAAATAAATGTCAGTGTTAATACAAATACAATAGATGCATTTTTGTTTACATGTGATCAGCTGTTCCACAAGTTTTTTTAACCACACTGAAGCCTTTAGTGTTGACTCGGGTAGTGATATTGTTTGAAAATATTTCAGCATTTATTTAATCACTAAATAAATAATATAGCATGACAAGGTATAGGACAGTATGATATATCAACAAAAAATACAAGAACTAAACTACATGCTAATGGTTCAGAGACTTTATACAAAAATACAATGATCTGATGATACAATTTTACAAAATCTCAGCTTCATTGGATGTTGATGATTTCGCTTCATTTTCGACAATTTTCAAACACCGATCTGAAAATTCAACAAACAGAGGCTCCTGCATAGCCGCCTTCATAGCATCGTCTTTGCTGTCTGCACGGTCGATGGCGCGCAGTAACTGTCTCAGATGAGGGTTGCAAAGAAGATCTCGTAGCTCTTTTGACTGACCTGTAGAGAAATATAACCACATCTATTTATTTTTTTTAATCTTAATGTATGTGGTATTAGTGAATACAAGTGTTAGATGAAGGGACATGTGATGCTGCTGCCAATAGTGTAAAGTACAGACAAAAGGGTACTGTTGGATTAATACCCAATAGCTTGAGCCTCTCCAGAGGCGCTTTGTCAATGATGTCCTCTTCATGCAGAAGATCCTCAACAGTCCACGTCTCTGCAAAGACAGGAAGCAAAAGGGCTTTTCACTCAGGACAAAAGGTTTGACTGCTATTTCAATCACTTAATCTCACAGCCATCCTCGTTGTGGTGACAAATTTAAGTAACAAATATTTCCAACCACCTACCTACTCTCAGGGCTGACAGATATAATATTCTATCCAAATATCTCATAATGATATATCACAATATAGTATGTTTTCCAGTAATTCAATAAATAGCCTATATGAAACACAGTAAAGGCTAATTTTGTATACTCCTGTGTGAATGAAATACTTTACAAATGAAAAGTACTGCATATAATATTATATATTATTAAGATAAGGACTTAAGTGCCACATTTACAAAACAGTTTCAAGTGCAATTATAAAATATATATTATAAAATATATATATATATATTTCCATCTGACAATGTTTACATGCAGGCACACAAAGAGTAATCAGATTAAGACAAAAGTTTCATTACACTGTGCTATTAGAAGAAGCAGACTTCTTATCAATTGCGATTGTCTGATAAGTTTGTGTTGGTATATAATTATCAATTTAGATGAAGTAATTATGATCATGATATCCTCATATGATTTCATCATGATATGATTCAACGATTTTCTCCAAGTTGCCAAGTCCAACCTATAATGGTATATTTGTTTTGTTCTCTTGCTGACTGGCAATGACACACTATACAAAGATGATGATCAGAGAAATAACACCATACCAGTGTTGAAAGAATCTGTGGCTTTGGGATCAAAAGGTGCAGGCTGCTCAACAGGCAGGCAAGAATCTATGGACAAAAATAATTTGGATGGTGGATTAGTGGATGATGAGCAATGCAATGTGTCATCGGAGTATGATCACAGTCTAAACAGCACATAACTTCATCACTAAAACACTGAGATCAAGCTAATTTACCTTTATGGCTCTTATAACAGCCCAGTGAACAACTGAAAGAGAGAAAACAAACAATAGGTCTAATTAACAACAGAAATCATTATAATGACTCCATAACAATACTACTGAATCCAGGTAAAACACAGTGACAGCAGTACACACGGTGCACACACAGGGTATACTGTGATCATTCTACAGAGAGATACCAGCTACTACTAACAAAGTAGAGTTTACTGACTGAAACTCAGAATGAACATAACTGAATGGTTCAATTCATTTATCAATCAACACAAGTCATGGTATATCTCGGGAATAGTGGCTTGTGAAGTCAAAACGCAAGTCGATTTGAGCCATGTCGGCTGCCGTCCCATGTGGTGTTTATTTCCAAATAGTTTTCCACGTGTCGTGGCATATAATAATAATAATAATATAATAATAATAATAATAATAATAATAATAATAATAATAATAATAATAATAATGGTCTTACAGCCGTCCCCGTGTTATCTAGTGACACGTGGCAGCATGGTTATAAACGTACGTAAAGTCACGTTTACTAACACGTGACTTAGCTTTACCGTTAGCTCATGCTGTTTAACGGGTTTTATATTATTACGTAAGGTCCAACACACATACATTGGCTGCTGTGTTCTCCAATCTCAGACAGCAGGTTGTTTTTCTTTGGCTAAACAACTCGGTGGCTAACTGAAGGCTAGCTAACTGAAGGCTAGCTAACTGAAGGCTAGCTAACTGAAGGCTAGCTAAGCTAACAGAGTTATTAAGTTACTTACTATCTGATCTTGCAGGCTGGACATCTGTATTTCGGTGTGTGTTCGCTGCAAACGCTGCAGATCTGCATCCTGCGAGTAGACTGAAACACTGACTCACAACGTGGTTATTATGTTATGTTATTATGTTATGTTATTATGTTAGCAGGGCAGCTTCTCGGGCATGTGTGACGACCCGGAAGTTAATGATATCGTTTCCGGTTTGGGAATCCTTCCTTCAAAATAAAAGTATTTGATTGAACCCACTGTTCAGTCCGTAGTTGAACACAAACCCAAACACTGGATGCTTTGACGAACCTTTGCTTCAGCTGCGGGACACTGAACGTTTTCCTTCATCATTTATTTCGATACATTCTCAATGACTGCAGTATACGTTCCACAATCTGCAGATGCATGTGTGTTGAATACCCAGGCCTCCTCATCCAGTAATAATAATAATAATAATAATAATAATAATAATAATAATAATAATAATAATAATAATAATAATAATAATGATAAATAAAACATTGATTTAGGATCTTTGGTGGGTAGGTTGGTGACTACCCCGCTCATATCAGTAAAAAATGACTATACAATCTGAAAAATGCACAAACAAATCTTTTTCTTGGCTACAGGCCATATCTTTCATCATTTTTGAAAGAACTGCCTCTTGCCCTTGGTGTCTGTGTGTGCATGACACTCCTATGGGATACAAACAGTAAACAGAGCAGGCCCTTATTCCTCCTGAGGAAACACTGAACACAGGGAGGGAGAAATGAGTAGAGAGCAGCAAGATGTATAGTCCAAAGCCAGGGACAGATGAATAAATTCTACTTTTAGATAAACTAAAAACACAAATCAGTAACAAACCTGTAACGCATGCCTACTAACTACAAATAGTTTATAGTTTTCTTATTCTCTTATGAGCAATATAAATAAAACAATCCACACTGGTTTAGTTAACATCAGTTTTACTGAATCAAAATACAGTATAATATATTCTGCACCCACATAAATGACTACATCTACCACTATTTATTTATCAAGCAAACACCATTGACCTATATAGCTCAACGCAAACTATACTTGCACAGCTGTAACTGGAGAGTAGCAGTTCTTGCTACAGAGAATGGAGGGGGAGCTGTCTCGTGACTGATTACTGGGCATGACCCCGGGGTCACAGCGCTCCATTCACTGGGTCAGGAAAGGCAGGGGACCTTCGCCATAGTCAACATCAGAAATCCAACTTTGTGTCCAGATCTGTGTGAAGATCAGAATTAAATGGTGATCACAAATCATATTTTGCAACTACTCTCATTATCTATCCAACTGTAGATTGTTTCCTCAATTAATCATTTGGTCTAAAATGTCAGAAAAGACCATCTCTATGTTGACATATTCAGCTTGTTAGTTTGCATCAGATACATTACCCAATTGATTGCAGAATAATTGACTAACCGTTTTCAGATCTTTTTTTAACACTTTGCTGTTGTGTTGAAAATTAATCGCAACGAATCCTATTTTAAGGTATCAAAAGAGGCAGTTGTTCCATGTAAACGTTGCATGGTTTGATTTCAATATGATACTAACCGAATAGGGGAATAAAAACATGTACAAATGTAAATGCTTGATCTGTTGTATATGTCTCTAGTTTACCTATTAGAGTGACCTAATGGTGGAACAAAGCAAACTAGACTTGACTGTGACTACAAAAGCAGCTGACATGTATGTGATCTGCTCTGCAGGATGTCTTTAGTTGTGTACATATCACAGGAGGTTGTTTGTTTCAGTCACAAAGGCTGACTGTACAGTAAATAAGGTTTTTTCAACAAATAACAAACACAATTTTCAGACATTGTTACCTGAAATGCCATCAAGACAAGACTCTGGTTCTCCTGCGCTTCACTTCAGTGTTGAGATATCTTTCTGCTATCTTCCTCTCGTGTCCTGCGGGGACGTGGCGGTTCGTGTTCAGCTCGATCTCTCGCTTGGATCTGCCTTTGCCACAAGCATGGCACGAGTATTCCAGCAGGTTATAATAGTCGTATTGGTCGTAAAACGTTTCCTCGAAGGAAACGAATCTCTCCATGTCTGTGGCCATCTGGAGACAATGAGCCTCGAGCCTGTAAACAGATGACGTCACCCTCTGTTTATACACATGCAGTCACGTGATCCCGACTTTAAGAATATGTTGTGCTGGTTATTCGGAAATTTCGCTTTTAATTGTTAGTTCTGCATTTATTTTCACTTTTATTTCAGCATTGTTGTCCTCATTTGCAATGTTGGATTGAACGTTTGTTTGTTTTTCCTATTTTAACTGGCAAACTAAACATTCATATCGAATCAATATTAGGAATCAAAATTGCTGCAATACCAATGTTTCAAAGTCAGTAAGTTTAGGGCCCCTAGTGACTGACATGTGTTTGTGGTATGGACATAAATAAACATCCAGGGAAGTTATAGGCTAGTAATAATAACACTGTGCATAGTATGGTTATTATCTCTGGTATGTATAGAACATGTTGCTCTTGTATGAGATACTAATTAAAACTGTGTGTTGTTAAAAAAGACAATGCATGATCCAATCTGCAGCTTAATGACTGACATGTGTCCACATACAAAGTCTTGTTTGTGTGTTTTGTTCCTGACGCTCCTCACGTCGTCCTCACGTCGTCCTGACGTCGTCCTCACGTCGTCCTGACGCTCCTCACGTCGTCCTCTGACGTCGTCCTGACGCTCCTCACGTCGTCCTGACGTCGTCCTGACGCTCCTCACGTCGTCCTGACGTCGTCCTGACGCTCCTCACGTCGTCCTGACGCTCCTCACGTCGTCCTGACGTCGTCCTGACGCTCCTCACGTCGTCCTGACGTCGTCCTGACGCTCCTCACGTCGTCCTGACGTCGTCCTGACGCTCCTCACGTCGTCCTGACGTCGTCCTGACGCTCCTCACGTCGTCCTGACGTCGTCCTGACGCTCCTCCACGTCGCAGTCTCAGGCGAGCTGGCTGCGTGTGTATGCGCGTCTGTATGCGTGTCTGCGTGTCTGCAGCTAGGCCACAGAGTGATGGCGGCGCCCGTCCTGAGAGTGTCCACCCCTCGGTGGGAGAGAACAGCCAGGCTCCTGGTCTGCCTGCTGGGCGTGCTGCTGTCTCTGTACGCCTTCCACGTCGAGAGGGAGAAGGCTCGGGACCCGAGTTTTAAGGCCATGTGCGACGTCAGCAGCTCCATCAGCTGTTCTAAAGTGTTCAGCTCAAGGTAATGTGAAGCACAGAGTGCAGCCGCTACCACAGGCTCTCTGCTAGCATGTCTGCTAGCATGTCTGCTAGCATGCTAACTGTAGCAGCCGGCGTGCTGCGGGCTGCTAGCTAAACCACCTCAGTCACAAGTTAACTTTTAGCTTTTCATCTTAAAGAAAGCTCATCATTAGCCATCTAGCTCGGCGGAGCTAACTCTGCTAACCGTTAGCAAACGCAACCCATCCCACAGATACACGGGACTTAGCCGGTCACAGTGCTAGCTGTCAGCAATGCTATCATCCAATCAATCAATCAATCAATCAATCAATCAATCAATCAATCAATCAATCAATCAATACGTGGCTGAAGGGCCAGCTCCTGTTAACTGATCTCTGTGTGTGAAAGGGTAACACATCTGTAACACATCTGTAACACTCTGTAACACATCTGTAACACATCTGTAACACATCTGTAACACATCTGTAACACATCTGTAACACCAACTCTAGCACAGGAGTTGACGGTAGTGAGTCCAGACGCAGGTTCTGGTCGCCTGTGTTCTGAATGAGTCCATTCATTCCGCAGACTGAACCATGTTAGCTTCACTCGGGTCAGTCGGGGTAACTCTGTAACCTTGTAGCTAGCGTAACGTTAGCTGTCACTCTGCTGTCATTAGCTGCTAATGTCAGCCAGTCCAAGGGGTTAAACCACAACGTTACACCTCAGCAAAGGCACAGGCCCACTCCAGAGGTCAGAGGTCAGAGGAGGGGGTGTAATGTGGCTACATTAAGGTGTCAGTGCTGCTAACCATCACACACTGATACCAGAGAGCTACACGCTCCCATAAACACAGGTACACTTTACTGCTGGAGCTTTACTTTAGCTCACTTCATGTGTCCGTCAGAAGTGAATCTGAGTTACAATCTTAAAATGACAGCTCTTCTATAGAACACATTCTCATACTAATGACTCAAGTGAACCCCACCTATTGAATCCCATAGAATGAGAGTCTTTGCAGGCCTTGTGAACAAACACTAGTAGCATGACTGGAATGTAACCTGTCTAGGACTCAGTTCACCACCTTAGAGTATTAGAGACAGTCTTGTCTTTGTCACATTACATAAGCTGCCAACCATCAGTTCTTCTGACTGAATGTGTTCGCAAATAATGAATTAATGACTGAATGAAAGTCACAATTTCTTCCATCTAAATGAAGAACCGTAGCAGTTTCTATTACTTGCCTGAACAAGCTTGGTTTCCAACAGTCTAATCTCGACTGCCATCCAGGTCTATACATTTAATACCCTATATTTGGTGGTGCAGTTTATTTTACTGTATTTGTTATGTATGTTATTGTATATGGTAAATCAAATGTGATTGCTTAACATATTTCACACTAAGGGATGCATGCTATAAAAAGATAAATAAAATACATTTTTAAATGGTAACATACTTGCACAGAGGCTTTAAAACTTTCAATATCCCAAACTTTTCATAGCTTTCTTAGCAAATATAAGCACGGTGTTTAGAAGTCAACCTTGGCTCTTTGGGCATGTAGTTGTGCTAATTAGAAGATTTTAAATAGGGTCTGAGTTATTTAAGTAGACTCTCCATGCTCCTTCTGTATAGCCTCAGATGAGACATGAAAAACTTTCGATATTCATACTGAAATAATTCTTATGCTCACTAAAACACGATATAATAAAGAATAACTGGTATGAATAGTTGTATACCTATACACTTGCACCTAAGATAAATTAGTGTATATTCAGGCATTTTCAAATTATCTATTGTTCTTTTTTGCTTGAACTCTGGAACTTACTCAGTGATTAATATGGCAGGAGTACCCAAGTAAGCAGGATCACCTCTTTACACATGTCTGAGTTGTTATATTATGCAATAATCTAAATGCTCTCTCAACTGGAACGAGAACTAATGTGTTGCATAGGTTTAAAGTTGGTGGGATTGACAGCCTCTCGACAGTACTGATAGTGTTCTGAAAATCAGACAAACTTCATGAATGTTGCCTTTTAAGGGCTGTCATATCTTGAATCAATTGAAAAAATTGGTGGGACAACCCAACCATGACGTTGGTAGTCACGTCAATATCAATTGCGGCAAAGAAACGTTTTGGCTTTGCAGCATTTGTTTTCTCCTGAAAAATCCAGATTGGTTTAGTCAATTAATTGATTAGTTGATCATCAGAAAACTAATTGTCAGCTGTCGTTTTGGACTGTTGGTCCGACAAAATATATTATTTTGATATTTGAAAATGTCATCTCAGACTTTGGGACACTGTCATGGACTCTTTCTTTTTACAGTTTTTTTTACATTTTGTTGACAAAACAAGGAATCTAGAAAATTATCTGCAGATTAATAGTTAATTTAAACAATTGTTCATTGCAGCTCTAGTTCACTGAACACCAAAATAGTGTTCTGGAAATTATAATTTGCCTATCCAAGAACACAATTCTGCTAAAAAGCAAACCTCACCCAGACGGTATTAAAGATTCCTGGAAAACCAACATTAGGAAGACCTAGGTGTGATCACTGTATACTGTTTTCTTCTTATCGCATCTCCATTTTTTTGGTCTGACTCATTTGGTTTTGATAGCCTTCAGCTGTGATCCAGGCTGTTTAGTATGTTAGATTCTGTACTCCTGATTTAAAGTTGTAACTGCCTTCTTCGCTGATGTCTTGGTGTGCTTCAGGTGGGGTCGAGGATTTGGACTCCTGGGCTCAATTTTTGGAAATGACAGTGCACTGAACCAACCCAACAGTGTCTACGGGATAGCCTTTTATGCCTTTCAGCTCCTACTAGGTAAGATGTCATTTTATTCATTCATCAGTTGCGAATTCAGGTGACAAATCTCTCTAGCCATTTTATTAGCAACTAGTGCTGACTCAACACTTTACCTTCCTCTGTCATTGCTGTATTTGGCTAAATTGACTCACATGACCCTGACACACTGACATCTTATTTAGGAGCCAAGTGTAAATATAATAACCTAGTTGTTGGAGGCTCATGTTTATTGAAGCTCACCTGATCTGCAATCAATATCTTCTGTTCTTTGGACTTGGTACATATGAATTACAGTTAAGACTGCAGCGATGACGTATTAGTGTAGAATAAGGAAGAGGATCGATAGACCTTGATAGTTGCTCTACAGACAGTGGCGTCATTATTTAGTGTTTATCCCAGTGTAATTTTGCACTGACAGTTCAGAGTTATCATAAATATTTTTCCTTATGTGTGACTTGTTTTAACTCAGTCATACTGGTTTGACGCGTTTGCCCGCCCAGTGGCCTGTAAGCTCGCCGGGCCACCTGGCGCTGGCACAGTACAAGAGATCCTTTTAGCCACAGCAGTTACCACTCATTTGACTGACACAATAGCAGCCCAGTTAGGCCAAACCGCTAGAGCGGGTCAAGATTTCCATATTAAAGGCAAGACCACTCCGTTTCAGAAGTTTCATTATTCTTATGGCGTTGGACCGTTCAATATTTGTTAGCAAGGATGACTCAAAAATCTGCATATTCAAAGTTTAACCTCTGTTTAAAGCCAGTGTACAGCATTTGAAGACTTTACTGTACACTAAGATGTTGCAATTGGACACACAACTGATGCTTTAGTTGTGCCTTTTCCCATTATGGAATTTATTTTAGATAAGCGATTGAGAAACTATATATGGATAAACAAACAGAATAACCATCAATAATGTTTGATTTGTCTGTTATTTATTTGTCTGGATTATCCAAAAACAAAGTACTTAACAATCATGCAAAAATTGTAGAAGTGATACGTCCATAACGCAATCCTGCTCATTGATTTGTGGCATTGGCCACAGAGGCCAAGCATGTCATGGAAAAATCTTTTGACAATTGACAAATTTATTTCACCTCATGGTATACATCATCCACCCCTAGAACAGAACATATTGTATTACCTGCCTGTACTACCACAACTTCATTAATGTCTTGTGGTGATTGGTGCTGCCGCCTGTTAGACCACCCTGTGGTGGAAGTAGCTCTGGTCTTTTACTTAAGTAAAAGTAATACCACAATACCACAGTTTAGAAATACTGTTACAAGCATTCAAAGTTTTACTTGAGTTAAAGTACAGAAGTACCAAAAGTAAAAGTACTCAGAACGCAGAAATGGCACATTTCAGAATACTACACAGTATATTGATTATATGGATCACAATGCATTCATGTATGTATCTCTTTAAAGTTGCAGCCTATAAAGGTGAGACTCATTTTAACTGCTTAATATACTGGTGGCTAATTGAATCAAATAATAATTGTACACCATTTATTATATCACATTTTGTTTTGATAATCTAAATCTGCAAAGTAACTAGTGGGGAAAGCTTTAGAATAAATGTAGTAAAGTAAAAAGGTACTTGTACTTAAAATTACTAATTTAAAGTACAAGTACCTCAAAATTATATTTAAGTTCTATGCTTCAGTAAATTATCTTATTTATGTTTTACCACTGGACCTTACTGGATTGTATTTATGTTAGGATTTCATATTCTATGATTAGTAATCATTGAAAATGACAATGTGTAAAACACTGATTCTAGTTTAACACTTGTATATTAAATCAAGCAAGCCCATTTACACCTTTCTGTGGTCTCACAATGAGCCGTACCAGCCCTCAGATATGCAGTTTACTCATGCCTTTAGAGTTGTCACTCTGTGTGACTCATGCAGACATACCCGATACTATTTAGCTTGGTATTCTGCCATTAATAGAACCAGGATCCTACTATTTTAGCTTAAGGTATGGAACAGCCAAGATGTTACGAACCCTAATGAACTCAAAAGCACAAAGCCTTAGAACTGTGACTGCACCTCATGTGACAACGGAATAATATGACCAGTGTTTAAGCCGAATGTCATCACGAGGAGGCCGATTACATAAATAGAGAACTGTCTGAGGCTGAAAGCTAAAGAGCAGACTCATCAGATTACTTGTGTGTTCCAAGGTTGCCTTTTTCTTTCTTCTGCCGTTATTTGCTTAAGCTTTAGTTTGTGTTTCTCGCCGTAGGAATGACTGTCAGTGCAATGGCCGCCCTTATTCTCATGACGACATCCATCTTGTCGGTGGTGGGTTCACTCTACCTGGGCTACATCCTCTACTTTGTCCTAAAGGACTTCTGCATCATCTGCATCACCACATACGCGCTGAACTTCATTCTCTTTATTCTCAACTACAAGCGACTGGTTTACTTGAACGAGGCCTGGAAGCAGAAGCTTCAGGCCAAGCAGGACTAAAGCTGTTCAAGAGCCGCAAGAAAAGTGCGATAAACAAACAAACAAACAAACAAAAGAAAAAAAGAAATGTGACCTCTGAACATTTGACTTGCCACCAGGAGACCTTGCTTCCAAACAATGTGTATTCTGCTGTGTGTTCAAAAAAAAAAAAGAAAAAGAAAAAAAATGAAGAAATTTAACTTAAATGTTGGGCCGGACATCTCAATGTTGCAAACACGGAAGGAGTTGTAAGTGAAAGATGATTTCTCTTTTTCATTTATTTTTCCTTGTTTAACATTGTACTCACGTAAGGAAGAGGCTGGCTGTGTGAGTGTTTGTGTGTGTGTGGAAACACATCAACCCGAGCAAGCAGAGGCAGAAGGCCACAAAACAGAACGATGGAGGACAGCTCTCTTGTGAACAAAAAGGATCGCAGAATGGAAGAAAAAACGGGACATTAAAGGGGTTTACTTGAAACAGTTAGAAAAGGTCCTATCGCTGCACAGCGGATCTGCACTAAAAACTCGGAACCGAATGTGTCCCAAAACAAATAAAAAATAACACTCATTAGGTTATCGTACGGTTTGCAGATAAAGTTCTAGGGCGAGGGGAGGTTGGGGGGGAGACAAAAGGTTTAACATTTATACAGAATAGTTTGTTTTCATGTTTACACTTTGTAGTACGTTTCTTTTATGAAGAGGACCACTAAAAATAAAACACAGGACAATGTAAGAAAAGTGTGTGTAGATCAGTCAGGTTGTTTTGTTTTGCAATTCTGTAAATAGCTGCTGAGCAATATTCCAGGCTAGATTGTGATTTAGTGTTGACACAAACCTTTAAGGACAAAAATGAAAAAAAAAAAAAACACCAACAAAGCAGGAGAGAACACGAGTTAATCTGGAACAAAAAAAGGCGATAAAGGTCACTTGTCGGTTGGAGGATCCTGAAGATGTGCTCGGGACGTCTTCCGTCCTGAAGTCCTGGTCGGGCATGCGGTTCAAAGTTGTGTGGATTTCTTTGTTGCAAGTGGTTATTTTTTCATCTGAAGCCACCGACACAAGTCTTTTAAACAGAACTATGGGTTCTTCTCACCATGTTTTCATAAAGGCACCCACACTCTATCGTTTTTTCTTTTTTGGTTATTATGTGAAAAGCATTCCTGACCTCCACACAAGTGGGATCCATAAAGACTTATGTGCCTAAAGGAGTGTTAAGGTGAATTACCTTAATTTCTTTTCCTTTATTTTTATTTTTTTTAATGTTTTTGGTGTGGGTGGGGGGGGAGTAATGTTATGTTTACCACCAGGTCTGCTTGTTGTTTTATTGTCAAAAGGTCCAAGGCTTTATTTTGATGATCACAGTTTTGTAACTTAAGATACCAGTGAAGTGTTTCTCTCCCCTCCCCCCCCTCCCCTCCCTAATAGAGTCTCATGAGGTAGCAACGGCTGCTACACTGTGATTGTCTGCTGAAGTGTAGAGTGGCAGAGGCATCTCTTTATCATGCTGTTTAAAAGCGTTAATGCTCATCTGGCTTTTGTTCACTGTCCAGCCTGTATACATTTGATGTCAATTGAACAGTAACGGTGATCTTGCCAAGCTGAGTTACGGTTCATTTGAAGGATGTGAACAAAACTTCTTTCATGTTTAATGTCGACAAGAGCAGAAGAGGTGTAACAAGGTGTAAGACTCAACAACAAAGCAGTACGCTAAGCCATATAAAGAGTTTGTGGGATTTTTTGGATCCAGTAGGAAAGACATCCAGGTCGCTGCCGACACTGAGGCTTTTCACGAAGTGGTGGATCACTAACATAGCAAGGTTTGTACTGAGATAAGTCCAGCTATAGGGGAAAAGCAACCACAGCTGGTAGTGGCTTTGCTAGAAATCCACAGTAACGCCAGTTCAGTCCAGCACCAAGTGACAGAGTTGGACCGTTGTCTCTCTTCCATCCAGAATACACTGATTTACAGTATCCTACCCGTCAGATGCATGGTACACTGTCTCCTTGCTTTAAGCATATGTGGGACATCGGACAATCTTACACTCAAAGACCCAGAACAGTCGTAATAATAACTGTAACAATGTGATCCATCTGTGGTGTCAAACCGGCTTGTTAATAGTTTTCATTACTGTTAATCTCAAAGCCCCTTCACTCTGATAGAATTCAAGTTCTACCTGACAGTTTTTTTTTTTTTGGAGTGAGGGTTGTTGAAGTATTGATGATAGCAACTGCCAGGAAAGTAATCTCAGTGACACGTTTCCTGTGATGACATGTGAAGTCATCGCTTGTCTATGAAAAATGGAAAGTATGGAAATGCCACCCCCCACCCCCCAGGTTATTATCGAGTGAAATTGTTGTCTGTTCATTCATGTTGTAACCCATTTACTTCTAATCATATATTGGCTCTGTTACATTATTGTTGCCCATTTTCCAAAGCATAATAGTTTTTCCTACACACCAGGCAGACAATGGTTTCCGTTCACTTCACTATGTGACAGGATACACTTTCAGAGATACTTCCAGCACCTAATACTTCACAGGGAAGATCTGTATACTGCTCACCATGTCAATGTTTGTCCTTTGGGGTTCAGTATAACTGATTTAAAGTGATGCAGTTTGGCATCGAGTCCAGGCTTTAGTCATACTCTGATGGATAACCTAACTTAAAGGAGTACTCCACCAATTTAGCATGCACTCTACTTACATTAATTCAAAATTGATGCAGCAAACCTTGAAATATTTTTTATTTATTCCATGCATTCTTCTTCCTCTTCTAAACGCAGGGCCTACGTTACCCACGATACCACTCAACCTCCGACAGTTCAGCCAGATATTCGGGTTTGGTATGCTATTAGTGGCTAACAGCAAACGTACGCAGCAGAACCCCCCAACACCTGTGAACAAACCTTGATGTGTAAATTCTGTGGAGTTCCCCTTTAAAAACATTTGAATCTCTTTGAAAGTTTATTTTCATGCCATACAGAAACGAGTGGGAACCAATGGCTGCCTGGAAGAGAAACTCATTCAAACATTAGTTAGCTTTGGAAAATGGTCTGCAGTTATGTGACATGATTGGTAGTAAACTGACCAAAAACATGAAAGCACCAGTATATTCCTTTAAACATATTTTACGGTCCTCCATGGAATTATTCAAATGTTTCCATCATTTCTCAGCAAGTCATCTTTAAGATCTTCCGTATACAGTATTGCCTTGTCGGGCTAACATCAGGTTCTGTTTCATCTCAACTGAGAAAAAGAGTAACAACAGCGGTGTTTTGTCTTTGTCTGGGAAAGCCTGTGCACTCGCATGTAAGACAAGTCTCAAATGGATTCACTTGCACAAGTCCAACTGACATAACTTGCTAGTTTTTGTGGCAGAAACTATGGGTCTTGTGAATACTAGCAACTGCAGAACTGACAAGTGCACAGGCGGTATCATTACGTTCATGGTTCCAGTCATTTGCAGGCCTGTCACACTAGTTTAAAAATAAATGGGTAAGGAATTTTGATGTTGAGTCAAAAGTTTGAAATTATTGACTTGTTGCACATGTTGTGTGATGATTTATTGTCAGAATGGTAAAAACGATCTATAGTGCATTCTCATAAATATTCATTTAGTCCCTGAGGTTTAACTGCCATGTTAGTTGCATCACCAATGCCAACAAAAGTGCCTTCTGTTTGATCACTAGGCCTCGAGCCAAAGACGAGCAACAGTAATAGCCTTGTAAAATGAAGAATGGTAACCGTAACAGGCACTAACGCTTGCCTACCTTAAAATGTAATCTGATAAATTGGTCATTCCCAAAGATTTGATATCCAGTATTGGTGCATCAACCCAGTCAGAAATTGCCAGACAAAAATGCCCTGTCAAATCAATGGTCATCCCCTTTTCCCCTTCTGAACTCCACTATATAATTCTCATCTTTATTTTGTCTAGCTAGGACATGTTTGTTAGCTAAGAATACACTCTGTTTAAACTACATGATTGTAATGTTCTTTTTTCATCCTTAATTATGCCCTTTAGCTGTATAGACTGTTAACATTCTGGGTTATTTTAGTTAAAAAAATAATAAAAAGATGAGGGGTTGGGGGGGCTAGGAATCCATGTGTCAGCATAAAATGTTTATTAAATTTCTTTGTGGAGGAAAACTTACTGGGTTTGCTTCTGTATTGCCAAATATGTTTTAAAATGCTGTATTTTCTTACATGGAAAAGTGTTACATGAATGGTAGGAGGGTGCAAAAAAAGAATATCTGTTCAAATCCATCTTACCTTAAGGGAAAACTGTGGTTGACATGAACATTTTTAATTGTGTCATTGTCATGTGGAAATGATCTACCATTAAAACATTCCCTCTGAAACGACCGCTCATTTTAAGTCATTTAAATAAATTAGCTACCGTTACACATATTGTAACACTGACTACACAAAAAGCTGTTTCGCTGTTAAGTTCGCTGCTAAGTGTATAATTTATTGGCCTCAGAATAATAGTCAGGTTATGCTTGCTGTCATTCATCCTCTTTTTACTGGCTATTTAAAGATCCCTGCCTATTACGCTTCCATTGGAAGCGAGTGTGGACAAAGCCCCTTTGTGTGTAAAACTGTATTTCAAAATGTATCTAATGTCATCAAGTTAGTATTTTCCAAAGTTAGTGTTTTAGTAGTAAATTTCCTCTTTGTGTCACTTTCCCTCTATCACAGCTCATCACCGAAACTCTTTCCAGGAAACACATTTTATAAGTGTATATTATACGGAAAGTATTCAGAGCCCTTTAAATTTCTTTGTTTCATTGCAGCCATTTGCATTAATGTACACTCAGCAACCCATCTTGACAGAAAAAAACAGAAATGTAGAAATTTTTTGCAAATTTATTAAAAAAGAAAAACTGAAATATCACATGGTCATAAGTATTCAGACCCTTTGCTCAGTATTGAGTAGAAGCACCCTTTGAGCTAGTACAGCCATGAGTCTTCTTGGGAATGATGCAACAAGTTTCTCACACCTGGATTTGGGGATCCTCTGCCATTCTTCCTTGCAGATCCTCTCCAGTTCTGTCAGGTTGATGGTGAACGTTGGTGGACAGCCATTTTCAGGTCTCTCCAGAGATGCTCAACTGGGTTTAGGTCAGGGCTCTGGCTGGGCCAGTCAAGAATGGTCACAGACTTGTTCTGTAAGCCACTCCTTTGTTATTTTAGCTGTGTGCTTCGGGTCATTGTCTTGTTGGAAGGTGAACCTTCGGCCCAGTCTGAGGTCCTGAGCACTCTGGAGGAGGTTTTCTTCCAGGATATCTCTGTACTTGGCCGCATTCATCTTTCCTTCAATTGCAACCAGTCGTCCTGTCCCTGCAGCTGAAAAACACCCCCATAGCATGATGCTGCCACCACCATGTTTCACTGTTGGGATTGTATTGGGCAGGTGATGAGCAGTGCCTGGTTTTTCCACACATACCGCTTAGAATTAACGCCAAAAAGTTCAATCTTGGTCTCATCAGACCAGAGAATCTTATTTCTCATAGTTTGGGAGTCCTCCATGTGTTTTTTGGCAAACTCTATGCGGGCTTTCATATGTCTTGCACTGAGGAGAGGCTTCCGTCGGCCACTCTGCCATAAAGCCCCGACTGGTGGAGGGCTGCAGTGATAGTTGACTTTGTGGAACTTTCTCCCATCTCCCTACTGCATCTCTGGAGCTCAGCCACAGTGATCTTTGGGTTCTTTCTCTCAAATCTGCTCAATTTCAGGCTGGACGGCCAGGTCTAGGAAGAGTTCTGGTCATCCCATACTTCTTCCATTTAAGGATTATGGAGGCCACTGTGCTCTTAGGAACCTTGAGTGCTGCAGAAATTTTTTGTAACCTTGGCCAGATCTAAAACAAATCTGAATCCTTGGGCAGTTCCTTCGACCTCATGATTCTCATTTGTTCTGACATGCACTGTGAGCTGTAAGGTCTTATATAGACAGGTGTGTGCCTTTCCTAATCAAGTCCAATCAGTTTAATTAAACACAGCTGGACTCCAATGAAGGAGTAGAACCATCTCAAGGAGGATCAGAACAAATGGACAGCATGTGAGTTAAATATGAGTGTCACAGCAAAGGGTCTGAATACTTATGACCATGTGATATTTCAGTTTTTCTTTTTTAAAGATTTGCAAAAAGTTCTACATTTCTGTTTTTTTCTGTCAAGATGGGTTGCTGAGTGTACATTAATGCGAAAAAAAATGAACTTTTTGAATTTTAGCAAATGGCTGCAATGAAACAAAGAGTGAAAAATTTAAAGGGGTCTGAAACTTTCCTGTACCCACTGTACGTACTGCTGCTGGTATCTGCTGAAATCTATAGTGGTGTCTTCATATTTGTTCAGCTGTAACACAGAGGTCAATCATGTGATGAGGGTACATGCAGAGTCACCATAGTTCTAAAGTTGTATTGCAGTCATGCCGCCATCAACAATCATCAGGTCACTTAACCCTTTAGGTGAATGTTGAGTTTTTGAAGCATTCAGTCACAGTGGCTCAGATAATCAGCAAGACTTCAATGTGCTCTACAAACCTAAAAAAGTAACGGTGGGAATGCTTTGAGGAAAAAAATACAGTTTGCATATCGAGTACATGTTTTGTCTTTAATGGCTTGATTCATATAAACATTTAGCTTTTGATTTTCACATATAAAAATAAAATGATTGGATTCAGCATTGCAATTCACATTTAAATTACATGTATTAAGCACTTAACTAAAACATGCTCAGAAATGATAGCAGGTTCCAACAAAGTTGTTATATCAAACTACTAAAACACTATTTAATGCATTTATCTAATAAAATGTGTCCCCAGACACATGGTAAAAGGGAAAATTGAGGACTGAGACAGTGTGGAAGCTCCCTTCCATTACGGTTTGCCATATGATGTTCTTTCTCTGCCGGGTGAACTCATATCACCTGACTGGAAGAAAGGTCGAAGCTAATCAGTGATTAAGGAGTTTGACCATGACCTTTTTAAGATAGCAGTGGAAAGCACTGCCACACATATGTTTATGTATCAGAAAATCAGTCAGTCATGGGTATCCCAAAGAAACCACAACATATTTAACATTATAAAACGTGAATTTTATAATGATTCAAATATCAGAAGCAAATATCCCAGATTGATGGGAGAAATGTTCTATAGTGTTGGTGGTTTAGTTCATAACTGCGGAACATAAGAGAAGCATAGCTGAATAAAGGTGGTTTGATCGTTTGCGTGAATCAGAATGGTTTTGATGTGCAAATGAATGAAGTGCTTTATATGCGCTTTAACTAAACTGCCTCAAGAAAACAAACTGAATTTTACCAGCAGGTTTTCCATAGGGCATATAGTTTACATGGGATCGATGTCCGTCCTGGAGCGGGTTAAACCAACTGGAGGAGGTCAGAGTGAGCAAGGGTACTTGGTCCAGGGAGGTAGTCTGCCTGTTTCATTGGCCAGTCTCCAGTACCTCTCCCTCAGGAGAAAGGCTGCTGCTTTGGGCTGCCTCTGCCTGTCGAAGATACCCTTCTTGTTGCCCACCACACGGATGAGCCCTGCAGACACCAGAGGGATCAACAAGAACCTCATCATACACTGGGCCCAAAAACAGAAAAACCTTTTGAAATGTTGCACAACATAAAAAAAACCCCAATTATTAATATCCGTGTGTGATTCTAACAAGAATAGGTTACTGATCATCTGTTCAGGAGTGTCTTTGACTTGTGTTATTTCATGTTTTTCAGCTGAATAGCTCTTCAGTATGAAAATACAGTTTGAGTGTCCTGTACATATCTGCAGTGTCCTATAGTATTTTTCACAATATCCATAGAGAGAGAGAACGTCAGAGTGAATCTGTAAAAAGGAAGGTCGGGACCAGATTTAAAAAGATCTGATCAAGATCCTGTGGACCAGTTTGAGACTAGCGCAGCAACTAATCATTTTTTATTTTTTATTATAGATGAATGTAGATTTATTTTCTCGATTAAATATCACAATGTCTACATTTTTGAAAAGCCAAACATGACATGGTAAAAATTCATGATTGGTATGACCAACAGTCCAAATCCAAAATAAATATGTATTTTACTATCGTAAGAAAATCAGAAATTATTCACATTTGAGAAACATGTTGACTTTTTCCTTTCTCTAATTCATTTAAGGCTGCAACTAAGCCATTTTTTTTTAAATCAATGAATCTAACAACTATTATTTTTTCAGATGAATCTCTTGATTATTTTCTGATTGGTTGACTAATCCTTTTGGTAACTTACCGATAAATAGAAAGATTAACTTCTACCATAGAACCTTTTATTCAAGTATAATAATGTCTTGCACTAGAATATAAAGATAAAATACTATAATACCATTCAATAATATCATACATTTATGTAGTATTTTATTATCTCATAGTTTTGTATGGTATCTGCAAGTGTCTAAAGTGAACTAATGAACATTAAAATAAAATATTTGTGACATTGTTTAATTGGCAATTGTCCAGTCTGCAGAAGTGGCCTTAGGCATGGTATGTGTCTCGGGGCGTATGGATGAGCTGATGGATGGTGGATGCACATCAAAACGCAAACGGGGTATCTTTACAGGGTGACGTTAATAGAAGTCTTAGTTTTGTAGGTCTATATGCGCAAATGCCCTGGGAAGTAGAGTTGAAAAATCGGATTTTCAACGGGAGCCACCGTAATGAGCGTGAACGGTGTATTTACATTATCAACTGTCTCGTATTCACTGAAATAAATAAATTGCTTAATTAACTAATTAAAGGATACTAACAGGAGCAGAGTTGGGAGAAATGACAACAGTTCTAGTTTTACAGGTCTTTGCTCTCCAGCTGTTGTCCAGCTGCAGTACCTTGAGAAGTCATGAAGTCTGCAAAGTTCCAGATGAGTTCACCGATGACATACTGCTTCCTCTTCTGGTCGAACACTTTGTGGTAGCTCTTCAGGAGCATTTTCTGGTACTCTTCAGTAAACATCACGGGGGGATCCTGCAGAGAGAACAGACAGCTTCTTACCCCCTGATAAAAACATGCTAACACAGATGTGGGCGGGCTGAGGTTTAGCAAAACCTGAAATTCATTGCAGCTTTAAAATACAGTAATTTCTGGTCCATTACAGTCAGAGAGTTGGATGTGCATGTGTATGAGTCCTCACATTGTGAAGCCCCGGCACCGCATCGGCTCCATACTCTGTCTGGATGATGGGTTTCTTGTACTTTCCATACCAGTTCTCAAACTGAGTGTTGAGCTGGATGGGGATGACCTCTAGGTGGCCTGGGTCATTGTACCAGGAGAAGTAACTGTTTACGCAGATGACATCCACATAGGGAGCCTAAAGACGAGACAAAAGACTTAAAATGACTCGTAGAGAGGCCCTTCAACACCCCACGACATTCCTGTTGTTAAACACAGTTTGATCAGTTCTTTATGAGCATTAATTGTAATAAAAAAGGCTGTAATAATAATAATAATAATAATAATACTTTTTTGTAGATCAATGTATTTTTTCATAATGAAGCAACAGATTTTCTATTAGGAGTAAAACCAGTGCTCCCATAACAATAAAGTGAATGTTTTTCACTAGTGAGTGACAGCTTTTTAACTTTTGGCCATGATAGAGTGCAGCAGCAGAAAATGTTCACAGGTCATCCAAAGTTATTTGCCCTGAGGTAAATGAATAGTAGACTGCAAAATCATCATTAGCTGTAAGCTACCAAGTACACCATGAAATATATTCCTCACAGAAAAGGAATGTGAGGCATGGCAACAAAATAGTTAACATTTGGGTCAACAACCTCAGAATGAGTCAATTTGTCAAGCAGGATAGCTTTTACTCCCTTATTATTTTATCAGGCCTTAATGTAAAAAGCAACTGAATGGAGTTTTTAAGCGGTTATGAAACAGTCTTAATATAAAATCAATGTTAAATATCTTTATGATCCACATTAACTAACGAAACCATCAGCCACAAGATTGCCTTTTCCTCTTTAGTTGTTCGTAATGCCTGTCACAGGTCTGATTCCCTACAAAATCAGAGGAAACGATTAACACGCAAATTTGAAGAGCCTGTGTCAACATTTTCACAGGCACAGTTTGGCAGTGAGTAGTATGTTAGCCAGTTACTGGGGAAGGATCCACAAATAATTTTGGCAACAATTAAACCAGAATCTGAAGACAGTTGTAGCGTTATTTGTTTACATTGCCATCACTGTCAAACCCCTCCACACAGTCCCAATTATATAGATTCCTGTATTATAGTTTCCTAATAAATATGGAATAATGTTTTTTTCCCCTAAAGTTTAACTTTGATTGTTGCCTATATGGTCACAGTCTAATATTTAATGTCACAGACAAAATACTTAAGATTCAAAAATGTAAGTACTTAATAATGTTTTTGTTGTTTTCCCAACAAGTCAGCCTGAACAAAACTAGTGATGTCAAGCAAATTTTGGGAACTAACATTTTTGCTCAATCTGACCTTAAAATGTGATTTGTTAGTATCACACACATTCTGCTAGTAGGTGTTCTGCTGCTGCTGTTCTCTTGGTGGTAAGTTTCAAGTCTGTCTCCAGCATGATGGTGATGTCACTGTGTACTGACACACCCTGGAGTACACATTACATCACTGCAGCAGGTTGAAAAGTTAGCAAAAGCTTGATTTTCAGGGGGTGTTTTCGGACCAGTGTGTCAGATTTAGGGCTATCTATATGTTTTCATTAGTGCGAAACTGAGAACCATTGTGTTTTCATTAGCTTAGACTGAGCCCTTCATATCTACAGAGGAAAAGGGTCCTCTTACTGGCCTTTTGCACTTCTACAAATATATAACTACTGATGTGTTAATAATAATCATGAAATAAAATGAATATCTTGTGCAGGTTTCACGGTTGATAAAACTCACCCCCTTATCCCTGGCAAAGTTACTGGATGTGATATAAGTGACGGGCCTGGTTGGATCCAGATCTTTGGTATGTTTTATCAAGGTCCTGCAAGAAAAAAAAAAAAAAAAAAAAGCACCCTTGGGTGGTTACATTGCAAGTTCTTTTTTTAAATGATTGCATTGTTACATAATCACTACAATGTCACTGAGCTAACTTTCTTCAAACTTAATTCTGTGCGTGTACTCCACATACCCCAATACTGCTTTACTTGATGGGAACTATGGTACCTGGGCGGGTGGAGTAGTACTACCAGTACTGAAGCCACAGGCTATTACTGAGCTCTAGCTGTTAGTGTTTAGGGCGTGTTCATGACTACTCATTCCACGTATCAGAATAAAAAGGGATAGGCTGTGACTGAATAACAAACCAGTAGCTCAAATACAGAAAGTTTAAAGCTTCACACTTTCTAAAAGTTTGAGGCATAAACTCACTGCAGAGTGAATGATCTTGCTCCAAAAAAGGGGCAGTTAAGTCACTTTGTGTATGATGAGTGGATCCATTCACATATAAACAAAACATCCAGCACTCACTTGAAATAGAACTCAGCAGGGGACATCTCTGCAGCCGGCTCATTGGCTACAGACCACATGACCACAGAGGCGTGGTTCTTGTCCCGACGTACAAGCTCGTCCATGACAGCCAGGTGATGGGTCAGGGAGGCGTTTCCAAAATTGCGACTACATCAGCACAAAAGACAAAGCACACACAAAGTTGACATTTTATTGAAAAACTAAACTTAAAACATCAGATCCACCCGTCATTTCAGGTTACCTGGTCTCAAACCAGCCCACAAGAAAAAAACCTTTATCAACATCTGTATGCAAAAACAGCGTGGACACGTCAAAATGTTTTTAACCTGACATGATTAGTTACAGTTTTTAATGCAACCCCCTCCATTTTTTTTTCTTCTTTTAATATGATGTGTTATCCAATTTATTTTCCCAAATGAAAGTCCAATTTTTGCACCTATTTTGCAGACTGTGTCCAACATTCATATTCATTGGAAGTGGTTGTGTCAACACGACGCATGAGTGTCCTTACTTAGGCAGAGTGAGGTTTCTTGCATGTACAGTAAATTTTGGTTGATGTTTACAGCAGTCAGGAGGTTTTACAGAAATGGACAGCAAACTCTCCTCTGTCTCTGTTCCTCTCCTCATACTCTGTGATGATGTTGCCTACTGTGAACCCTCAAACACACCTAAAGGTCACAGCGATGTGAGCGGTGGCACTTACATGTCTTTGATGCCAACGCCCGGGGCCTCATCTATCACCACGATGCCGTGGCGGTCGCACATCTGCATGATCTCCTCTGCATAGGGGTAGTGGCTGGTACGGAACGAGTTGGCCCCCAACCATTTCAATAAGTTGAAGTCCTTGACAATGAGGGGCCAGTCCAAGCCTTTACCTCGAATCTTTAACACAAAGTAAAACAGAGGAAGTCAGGACTTGATTATTGAACTGGATCAACTTTTTCTAGCAATTTCCTGTCCATTTTCATTCGGGTAAAGATGGTTTGTGGGTGTTTGTTTGCATTACAACACATATGTTGCTTCATAAAAGGTAAATGACAGACTCTTTTGGTCATGGTCTTGCTTCCCTCTAGTGGTACTCACATCAGAGTCCTCGTGTTTATTGACTCCATGGAAATAGAAGGGCTTGTTGTTGATGAGGAACTGGGTGCTGGTGACGTTGACTGTGCGGATGCCAACTGGTAGAGTATACACGTCCTCGCACTCCGATTTCTCATCGGCTGCCATTAAGCGAACCTATATGTTGAAATGCAAATGTCAGAGACATCTCTTCCAGCAGAAATTGCAAATAGAAGAGGTTTTGCTGAATACCCAACAAATACAAAGTGGTGCAAAATTATTATAGGTGAAAAACAAAAGTTAAAAGTAATTAAAACTATAAACATAGTTAAATTTAATGAACAAATCATTTTTTTCTTTTCATCCTGATTAGATTTTTTAAAAATCTTTTTCTATTAATCTCCTGTCTTAGTACTGAATACATCTCTTTAAGCATTATTCATACAATCCATACTATGAGGAGCATAATCACAGGTACAAGAAAGAGAAGAAAGAGAGTTCACAGTTTACAGTTGTGCAATTTCCACAGCGGACATTTTGAGTCATTGTGAGAAATAAAAAGCACAGATGTTTCTAATGACATTGACGCAATAACGCTATGTGCAATCCAAGTGGAAGTGACAGTGAGTGAGTCGGCAATGCACAAATCCTACTATGACAAGCAAAATGTCTGCTGTGAAAAAGGTCCGTTTTACATTATTGTATTATAAAAGATGAACTTCTCCTCCTGACTTAAGCTTGAACACAAGGTGCATTAAACTTGGATTACCCTCATAATGGCCAACTATAATCAATAACATAATTATTTTCTCAAGCCAACCGCCTTATTACCTTCACAAATTTAGTGACAATGCTCATGTAACCTGCACCTTACAGAAACGTTTCACATGTTGTGAACATGTTGCCTTACCTCCAAAGAGTAAAGGTAACCTGGGTTGTCATGCATCAAGTACGGCCACCACAATTTGACATCCGTTACTTTGAGGACTCCAGATGGTTTGCTGGAGAAGGCAACACAGTGGCCATCTTTGTCCATTAAAGTGACGTTCAGGGTGGATGAGGTGGCACCTTGGACTGATACCTTGTATTTGACAAAACCTGAAACAAAAGGGTAACAACACTCTGAACTATGTCACATGACTTCTCTTTGGTAGACTTTAAAAATCACATGCAGCTTTATTGAGCAGTTTACTCTCCAACAAGTGATGATTTTCTGCTGGTAATGGTTTGAAATCAATTAGTAGTTTTATTATAATCACATGCATTAATTTACCAGTGTTATCCAAGAAGTCAGTCACCACGGTGATGTCATCCACATAAGCCTGAGGAGTAGTGTACAGCAATACAGGGCGATGTATGCCAGCATAGTTGAAGAAATCAAAGAAGATGTTTTGCACAAAATATCCATCAGGATACCTGTTGGCCAATAACATTATCCTCATTATCTGAACTGACAAGCAAAATTACACACATTTTAATCCTGCCAAAATACCACATCAAACTACAAAAGGGTACATTTTCAGAAAAAGAGAAGAGGCTATACAAAATAAACTGAATTGAATTGAATTGAATAGGCACGCATTTTGAATACATATTGGTAGATTTCTGTACACATTCACAAATCTCAGTAAGCATGAAGAGATTATTTTACACTTTAACAAATCTGAATACGCAAACCCAGATTGAGATTTGGTATCACAACTCTGCAAACACATTTGCAAATAGTTTTGATACAATAATGGCCCCAGGTAGTTTAGATCAGTGTGCACACAAAATAATTTGGGCGTTCGTTTGAGTCAATGATTCACTTTAAAAATAAAAAAAGACTGGGTTTACCTGGTGCGGTCGTCCATGTGCCGGATGCTTCCTGGTGGTAGAGTTTCCTGAGTCAGAGTGTTGTTGACAGCGACGGTGATCCTGCACGGCTGAGTTGTGTAGTTGCGGATTAAATCGCCTATCTCAGCCTCAAAAGGAAGATGGCCACCATTGTGCTCCATCACCTTAACCCCATTCACCCACTGTAAAGGGTAGAGACAATGACACAAATCAGCTTGATCACATTATTACAAGAGGTGGATAATGTAAAAGGGATGAGTTTCATGTTTTAAAACAGCGTTTGTGTGAAGCAGATGACTTTTATTTTTCCACCTCTGACTCAAGTGGATAGGGAAGGTACATGTGATACTCACCACTACTGAATAATAGTGAGCACTTCCCACTCTGAGAACAACTCTTGTTCCTACGTCGGCGATCCAGCGGGCAGGCACCACCACCTCTCGCTCATACCAAACCCAGCCGATGAAGTCTCTCAGTGTGGGGTCCTGGGTGATGTCATTGTAGCTGGCAGGAACTGGCATGTCAATCACTGGGCCCGTCTACGGACAAATAAAACAGAGATGACAAGGCAATATTGTATTTCTGACAATGGATCTGCTCAGGAGAGTTTGTAGTTACGGGAATGACTATAATCAGGAATAATACAAATCTCATGATAAGGGAGTTAATAATGACTGTATTTTCATTGATCTTCATTTTGCTCCTATGGCAATTGTTGGGTCCCAAACACAAGATAAATCTGAAGGATCACAAGATGGTTTACGGAGACAAAGTAAAACTAAATTTCTGCTAAAATGATATTTTTTTTCTTGGAAACTTCTTAAAAACTTAAACAATCTGAGAAGAAAAATAAAATCACCCTGATTCTCACAAGACATGTTCACACTAAGACCAGCCTGTGTTGAGGGGGGTCACTGGCTATATGAACGAGAGAGTGCCTGTGAAACTGATATGTTGGGCATAATTTGGTAAATAATGACCTTAATTAACATTTTTAGTCTCAGTGCTATCCACAAAGAGGTGGATAGTAGTAAGTTTTATCTCCAAGTGGTGTCACCAATATGTTAGTGTGATACTCGGCTGTACGTTTTTGCAGACTTTAATGTACTTTTAAGTGTTTTGCACCCTCTATTGTATGCTAAGTAGATGTACTATTACATGTTTTTGCCCTTTATATTCTATGTTTTATTGTTCTGATTAACAGTATTTGGGTCAAAGACATAAAGTTTTGAAAAAAAAGAAAATCTCTCAATCCACCTCCACCAGCTGGATCTGTGTTTATTTAATATATAAATGTCAGTATTGTCTTTGTTAGAAAGTTACAACTTGAAAATGCTTTTCATAATCAAAAGACACGAGCAAATAGTTGTATATCATTATTTACTGGCGAGAGTATACATTTCCTTTTTGTCACATTATGATTATCCATCGAGTGTCTTATTTCCTATTTTTTTGCCATAAAGTTGTATGTAACAGACAGAACACGTCCACGTCTCGTCTGTGAGCCATGTTACGTATCTCAGACTACAACCTGTGTGAAGCAGGACTTCTTTAACTTTAACACTCTTTATCTGCTCACCTCTGAGAGCGGTCGTCTGTACCATGCCCTGTCGAAGCCCTCGTTCCTGCTGCGGGACGCGTCTGCCCTGAAGCTCCACAGGCCGCTCAGCTCCCTCCGCTCCCTGGAGGAGGTCTCCCGGGGGAACAGCATGCCGGCGGGCCGCAGACACGCTGCCTCCAACACCGCCAACAGGCACAGCACACGGAGCATCCTGGGCCTCATCCCGGGCCTCATCCTGGAGCAACGCTTCAGATTCCTCCGCGGCTCTTATCTGATCCAGTCACGTGGTCTGTTCTGCAGTCATGTGACCGCTGAGCAGCTTTCTCGCGTTGCCTTCGGGTACTGTCGGGAAATTGCGATTTTTTTTTTCTCCCCCAACACTTTATTTAAAAATTGCTCATGTACAATTTCATAAATTGTCAATAAGAAAGCAAAATACATTCAAACTTACTTTGATGAAAAAAGATGGACGAAAATAGAAGCATAAAAAACACTAGGCACACATTATGATTGTTAATTAATTACATTACATTATTTAATTAGATACATATAATATAATACATATAATTAGATACAAATATCACAGGTAATGCATGGCAATACTGTTCTCATGGCCTTTTTGTTGGTACAGCATTTTATGTTTTTTTTAATACAGTTCAAACTCTGTAAAAACACAAAAAATAGGTCTTTGGCTTGTAAACTTACACTTATGTATATATATAATTTGGCAAACATAATCAATAGATGTACGATACGCACCCTCCCCTCAAATGTTCTTTCATAGGTAAAGAATCTGAATAAAACATGTTCATAGAATAATACAAAATATTTGTATAAAACATCTCTAATACATTTTGAAACAACTTCCCAAAACTTTTCATTGAGTACTGACAATGCCAAAAAAAATAAAATAAAAAAATTACACAATTTCAGGTTAAGCTGTGCAAAAGGTACAATTTATATCTAAATCTTTCTTATATTCTTGAGAAAATGCTTTGCAGTGTAAAACTTGTGTGTAATCTTAAAGGAAGCCTCTCCAATCTAATTCATGATACAATATGTGTGGGGCAATGACCAAACTTTTATCCAAGGAATATTCCTAGCAAATTTACTCCAAAATGTAATGACATAAGGCTTTGAGACAACTTCATACTGAAAAAGAGAGCGAATAGCTCGGTTATTATTCTTACAGGATGTTGAGAAACAAATTTTACTGGGGTTGTCAACAGTATTAACCAAAGAAACATCAGCTTGACATGAAAAAGTCACACACCCATTAGTTGTCATTACCAAAAGCATACACACGTATACAAAATTGTTGGTACCCTTCCGTTAAAGAAAGAAAAACCCACAATGGTCACTTCTGAATTGTGGTTCAACAGAATCATTTTAAAAAACAAACTAATGAAAATGGCCTGGACAAAAATGATGGTACCCATATTTTGTTGCACAACCTTTAGAGGCAATCACTGCAATCAAGCGATTTCTGTAACTCTCAATTAGACTTCTGCACCTGTCAGCAGGTATTCTGGCCCACTCCTCGTTAGCACACTGCTCCAGCTGTCTCAGGTTTGAAGGGTGCCTTCTCCAGACTGCATGTTTCAGCTCCTTCCACAGATGTTCAATAGGATTTAGTTTTGGTTCATGTTTTAAGACACCCTATGCCAGATGCAGCAAAGCAGCCCCAGAACATGTTTCACAGTAGGTACAGTGTGCTTTTCTTTGTATGCTTCATTTTTGCGTCTGTGGACATAGAGCTGATGTGACTTGCCAAATAGCTCCAGTTTTGTCTCATCTGTCCGAAGGACATTCTCCCAGAAGCTTTGTGGCTTGTCAATATGCATTTTGGCAAATTCCAGTCCCGCTTTTGTATGATTTGCTTTCAACAGTGGTGTCCTCCTCGGTCGTCTTCCATGAAGTCCACTTTGGCTCAAACAGCGACGGGGGGTGTGATCTGACACTGATGGACCTTGACCTTGGAGTTCACCTCTAATCTCTTTGGAAGTTGTTCTGGGCTCTTTGGTTACCATTCGTATTATCCGTCTCTTCATTTTGTCATCAATTTTCCTCTTGCGGCCACGTCCAGGGAGGTTGGCTACAGTCCTGTGGACCTTAAACTTCTGAATAATATGTGCAACTGTAGTCACAGGAACATCAAGCTGCTGGAGATGGTCTTATAGCCTTTACCTTTAACATGCTTGTCTATAACTTTCTTTCTAATCTCCTGAGACAACTCTCTCCTTAGCTTTCTGTGGTCCATGTTCAGTGTGGTACAAACCATGATACCAAACAGCACAGTGACTACTTTTCACCCTTTAAATAGGCAGACTGACTGATTACAAGTTTGAAGACACCTGTGATGCTAATTAGAGGACACACCTTAGTTCAACATGTCCCTATGGTCAAATTATTTTCAATATTTTCTAGGGGTGCCATCATTTTTGTCCAGGCCATTTTTATTAGTTTGTTTTTTTAAATTATTCTGTTGAACCACAATTCAAAATCAATGTCTGATTTTCATTAGTTCATTTTCAGTAATTTTTTCTTTATTATTACTTTTGTCAGTTTCAAGTTATTTCAGTGACCATTGTGGGTTTTTCTTTCTTAAAATGGAAGGGTATTCCTTAAATGAGACAGGAAAGTTGAAATGTAAAATAAAATCATCATAGCTCATCACATAACCTTCAGGGTTAATCAGCTGACTCACCAAAATGTTATTTATTTTAGAGTTGCAATTCAAAGGGAAGGGGAGTCCTCCAATTTGATTAAAAACAAAGTTAGTACATATCATTTATTTGCAAGGCAAATAACTCACATTTCTTTAAATTTAGAAAGAGACATCAAGCTTTTGAAAACGCATCAATAATTTTGATTGCAGGTTTCACTTGTAAATCATTTTTCTAAAATAAAGTGGTGTCATCTGCCAGTTGGCTTAATAAAATATTTCTACCAGCGATAGAGATACCTTCTAACTTGCTTTTATATAGTGGCGAAAAACTTGCAACAATGAGTAATAGGTAGACAGATGATTGAAAGGTGAGGTGAACATCGTTTAACGTGAACATAGACTGCCCAAAAACAAAGAAACAAAAACATGTACAAATGTTTCTAGGTGCCACCTACATATGAATATATTATAAGATATTATCTTCAGTATCATCTTTATTATTCAATATTGTATTGTAATTTAAAAACAAAACTGTAAGATGCAACATGAAGGCAGCGTGTCGTTCGTCTCCCCTAAACTAAAAGCCAAACAAATAACAAACAAATAAACACTCCACAACAGGAAAGAACCTTCTTATATGCAGTCTAGGAGGTTCTAAATCATCATACCCGGATGCAACATTGAAAGTATTACACTGGATGGCGCCAGACACTCGTATATTTAAGTCAACAGGAGAAGCATCAACTCACTCAATAACAACCACATCCCTCTGATATTTATGGAAATTTGGTCAAACACAAATTTATTCAGGAATATGCACATTTCGCAAATTGAAATATCAACACACCAACTAACATTCATAGAAGTTGTTTCTTTGGTTATCCATCCATGATTTTTGGTGCTAAATCCCAACTGAGCTGGGAGAACATTTGGGGATTGAGGGAGTAGATGCACTCATTGAAGGCTACTGCAAAAGTATTAAAAACTATCTACCTCCTCACTTACTTAGTGGTAGTATTACTAACCTGTTTATGTTATTAGGTTTTTATCAGTTTAATAATAATAATAATAATAATAATACTTTAATTTTATATAGCGCTTTTCTAGATACCCAAAGACGCTTCACATAGGGCGAAGACAAACAAAACAAAAAAGAACACAAAGGAGCAAACAAAACAAACAAACAGAACATTTAAAAAAAAAAAAAAGAAAAGAAAACTGGAGAAGCTGTGGAAGGAGTCATGTAGTGGAGGGTAGGGAGGGAAGGGAGCAGGGTTAGCAGGTGAAGGCCAGTTTGAAGAGGTGGGTTTTGAGGGCTTGTTTGAATGATGATAGGGTGGGAGCCTGACGGATGTGGATGGGGAGGGCGTTCCAGAGGGGGGGTGCAGCAACTGAGAAGGTCACCCCAGGCCCGGCGCTTGGTCCTGATGGTCTTCAGAGTGTTTGTGCCGGCGGACCTGAGGCTACGGGTTGGGGCGTGGAGGGGGAGGAGGTAAATGTAACCTTTAAAAACTCATTGGGTTTTATTAGAATAAATGGCCTTTTAGCTGTATAAAAAAATGTCACTCCAAGTATTAATGTCAGTTATCTTAGTGACCCTATGTGGTTGAATGGTGAGGGAGATTCTGGCACTTAACTGTGCATTGCAAGTGTATTTGGAGAGAGTGTGAGAGTGATCTTAGAGACGCATTTGTGGAATTAGGGTTTGGTTCAGAACTTTGCAAACCTATTATTATACATTTATAACAGCTGTATTGGAATTTGTATGTTAATATACAAAAATGTCAAAGGAAGTATAAGTAGTAACTTGGAACGTGGAAGTTGCACACTCAGTAACATGGACCCACACATGCCTCAATCCAGTTTTGGTTTACATTGGACATACATGGGACATTGGCTTATTCCTTTTTTTTTTTAGGTACCTATTCATCTGAAACTTAAGTACTTTTTGCCACAGGTTTCAAGTCGTATTTGTTACAGAATAAAAACAACTCACATGAAAAAGTCCTGATAAACCTTGTGAGAAAGCAACAGATAAAAGATGTTCAATCAGCATCTGCAGCAGAGAAGAAGCTGCTGTTGTGTTTGAAGCCACAGGAGGGCAGAGCAGACATGTGGTACCGGTAACCAAATGCTTCATATTATGAATATGACTATTTACTGGTGGTGCTTCAGGTGGTGCTGTTGGTGGGCTCCCACCTGGGCGTATTGGGGGTGGCTTGCAGTTATTGAAAATGTTTCCCTCATAGATTTATCAGAAAACGTTCAGGTTTAATTGTGGGGTTTATTTTGCCTGTTTTCAAAATATCTAAAAGAAGAAGAAGAAGAAGAAGAAGAAGAAGAAGAAGAAGAAGAAGAAGAAGAAGAAGAAGAAGAAGCAGAGTGTGGTTTACGAGCTAGTTATAGTGAGAGGAAAACAGATGATTTATATTGTACCTTGTTTCGGTATGTTGCTGTTCACAAGAAGTTTACGGAGGATCAGGATTTGATTACTTTTGATGATTATTATCCAGTGAGTGTATTTTCTTTTGTATGTGCTAGTTTAAAATGCATCTTGTGTGTTCATAGTCATGACCGTCCATGGTGAACTATCAGAGGAAACAAAAGTTTTAGAAACCGAGTGTAAGAGATTTGTATGTTAAGTGTTATTGTTTTACTCGTAGCTAACTGTCTTTGTTTTGTGGACATCTAAGTGAAGAGAGTGATAAAGGACCATACGAACTGCAAACTACCTGCATATTGAAAATGAGTTGAACGACAGCTCTACTACATGCAAGCTGTTGTTTCATGTGTGGTCGGTTTCTGACAGAGAACGAAGATGCAGCAACGACCACCGCTCCATGGACCTGGACCTCCGGGGTTCTCCACCTGGATTTCAGATAAGCTCATGCAAAAATATACAGGGGGACGAAATTGAACTGAAACTACGTAGTTGACTTAGAAATAAAACTCTTACTTGCCCGAACTGAACCGAAAGATGTGTTAAATCCGAGGAGGAAATAAACAAGGTATTAAGATAATGTTTCCCAGGTATTAACTGAAACTGAGTGATGAACTATTAAACTCTATTTCTGTTTTTGGTTTGGTTCTTGGATAAGAGCTTCCAACAAAAAAGGGTTGCATTTTAGTTGTTTTTATTCATTTAGAAGGGTCTATTTTCTTTTTTTTTTTGGTCCACTTTAAGGGAAACTTGTGAATGGTGGATTTTGTTTTTTTAGAATTAATGTATTCTCTCCATTTTACCAAAGTGGTATCCATGTCCCACTTAACGACCTCCTTACAGGGCCTAGACTTAACATACTGGTGACCAACTATTTAATTGTTTTTGGTAACCAATTTTGGTAACCCATTTCACTATAACAAGTAGTTACAAACAGTACATAAAAAGCAACAATGGAATAGAATTAAGGATGATGTCATTATTAGAGATGCACATCTGCCAATCATAGTGTAGCACCAGCCAGCTCCGACCTGGTACTACGACTCTACGGTTGTAGCATGGATGGATAAAGAGAACCGTACACAGCATCGAAGGCGGCGTCCCATTCACTCCTATGAAAGTTGCTCAGTGGCGCATTATGCTAAAAGAGTTTGACTTATGAGTTAAGTTTTCAGATGAAAATACCAAGATCTATCTCATTATAGAGCAGGTGCAGTAGCATTTCCTTTAAAATGTCCCCGCTGCGGGACTAATAAAGGATTATCTTACCTATCAGCTGCTCTGTCTAAGGCTCATTCACATAAATTAAGGAAGTCTTGAATAGGCTATTAGTGCATTTTAGGAACTAATGATTTGAATAATTGCTATTCATGTGTTTGTACTGGGGAGTTTATTTACCTCAAAAAATTTCTGATGAATTTGCAGACCTCTCTTTTTCAATGTAAGTCTTTGGGCAAAAAGTATTTTTGGACCCAATGTCATCACGTGACGGACCGGAATTTGTAATTCCACCGTTTTGCCACTATGTACAATTTGCTTTAAAAGCCCAATGCTCTTCCTGGGGGCATGGTTCCATAAAGACTCATGCAATCGTTTTAGATTTTCTACAATTTTTGGCTGGTTTTGTGGATTAGGGGTTGTCATGGTTAAATGTTGACTCGCTAACCGGAGAGGTTGGAAGAAGATATACGGTATTAAAATGTTAGGTTTCTTTGTGAAAATCTGTGCAGCTAACATTAGCACAGAATATTGGTACATCATTAACTAGTGTCAGCACAATGCTACGCTAGCTACTGAAGGTATACTGAATGTCTACACATACTGCTTTTGCTTTTTAATGATTTTAACAGTGAATAAAGTCCTACCTGGCTTAACAGGAACAGTGTTCCTTGACTTCATTGTCCTCTGTCTGGTTCACAGTGGTGGTTCACTTTTACATTGTGATCTGTAGGCTTTAGCTTCTTTCTTTATCATTTTACGTGATTTTTGACTATTAAAATATTTCCTTCTCAAAGCAAGGCTCCGGTCTAACTTTCTATTACCACCTTCCGGACCGTCATGAAATATATTTTTGACCGTCCTGAATTCAGTGTAAACTGGCAAAAATTCTATATGATATCCTTTTACTTTGTTGCCGCATCTGTTGTGACTATTTGCATAAAAATACACAACTCAAATGATTAGGAAATGAATTATTGTATTTCATATAAAAATTTGCTTTGATTAAAAAAATCTTGGCAATGGTGGTTTTAAGTATAATGAGCTGCTTAGAGCTAGTGCTAGGAAGTTAAACAGGTTTTAATTTCCATCCCTTGTATCAATTTTATATTGCTGTGCACACATCCTCTTCAACAACTGTATTTATTCAAGATTCTTGCCAAAGACAATTTTTTACAAGGTTACATTTGAACACATCACGATAGCGTTAAAATTTAGCTTCATGTAATGATCATATTAAGTGAATAGAGCTTAAACACATCATATTGCAAGTCAATGCAACCTCTGTTAACTTGGCTGTTTACTCTGCGGTAAGCAGGACTTTGCTAGGGAGAGCCTTAGTGCTGTCATCAGTCAAGCTGGTCACTATGATTTCTCTGAAAAGCATTCATGGGTATGAATTACAACACAACAATAGTCTTAAGTTAGTTGTTCCAAATGTATTTAAGGTTGTTCCTCAATGGCTTATCTTGAACTTGAAGTTGGGACAAATTGCAAGATTTATGTCTCTTTCCCTCGCAATGAAGAACTTCCACACTGTGGACATGTTGTGTGTGTTGCTGGGACATTACTGCCTGTACTCCTTCGTGGCAATGTAAAACTATCATAAGCAAGGGGGCTTGTGTGTAAATATGACATCAATTTGAAATATGAGATGATCGGGTCACCAGTTATGGCCGATCATCTAAAAAAAAGCTTTTTTGGATCGATCAGTGCATCTCTAGTCATTATGGGTTATGGTTAGTATTATTGTATATCAGCACAGTTAAAAAAGGTTACATTTATCTCAATAAATCACTAATTTAATGCACCACCTGGCCAGCACCCCAGCTGACCTAAATCAAACACCCCAAAAGATGTGTGTAACCAACAGGTGCATGCTGGGTCTGGCTAACATGCTAAATGCTAAAATGCTCAGGTCGATCCTCCAGCGCTGACCTCTCCATTCATCCAGGAACTTCCACTCAGTGAGGTTTGTTGGGCTTTTCGGATGTTTTTCACAATAATCCTTGATTTCAGCTCAAGAGTGTGGGACTGAGTGGACTGGTTATAGTGGGACAGATGGCTGGAGACTGGATACATAATGCTTTGAGAATAAATGAGCAGACAGGAGGACTTGGCGATGCACTAGTATCACAGAATGCTGTGGAGATAGGTAAGTGACAATAACTGGCTCAGTGTTGGAGATCACTCTACATGTAATGTAGTGTGTTCGCCACGCTTTGCCTAAAAACTGTACAGTCCCTCTTTTTTTCTTTAACATATGTTTGTGGCCGTAGCCTCTGTGGAGTTGATATTTTTTACACGGCCCCATGTTCCCTGCCGTGATGATGTTTAATTCTACTGTTGATTCTTTAAGAAATGTCATAAGAAGCTATTTCATTTCTGTGGCTTAATATTGCTTGTTGCACCCGGTGTTTTGTCCATTGACCTTTTTATTTATTATCTGTCATTTTTGTATTGTCTGAGGATTGTTAATTATTTTGAAGCTACACAGAAGAAGGAGATAGATATTTATAATTGATAATCAGTGGTATGAATAGGCTGCAAAGTAGCTTCTACAGAAAAGGAATTAATTGTGGGTTTGACCATAAGGGCTTGGTGGTCTGATGTTGTATACATTGGCCATTAAAGTAAGTTATTTTGTAGGCTTAAGGTATTCCTTGATTTCACAGTTATATCATATATCACCATTTAACACTCTGGGGGAGCATTACTTTTCATTAAATCAAAATATTTCACATTGACCAATTGACATATTAGAGATGGGAAACTCTATTCCCAAGAGATGATGACATTTGATTTATTATAAGTTATGCTCTCTGGCTCAGAGAGGTACACTTTATTGTGCATCTAAAATACAAACAGGGCAGGTTTGTAATAAAGTTCTTCCCAGAGTGACACACTCATCCAAACTACCCATAGCACTGCCATCTGCCTGAAATGAATAGAAGGTTAATGGGGAGTTCAGTGTTAATTTCCTGTGTGAAGTCTGTCTCATGTCATTTCCCACCAGTTAATTCGGGATGTTTCAAAATGAAAGTACTTTTAATCTATATTTGGAGCTATTATTTTGGTTCCCATGTCAGGGATGTCTTGCATACCTATCCTTGGATTATAGATCCCTGTGGCATATATTAAATGTAAATTTCATAAAGCATTAAATCTTATTACCACAATACTGCATGTTGTTTGTCCTCCGCTGTAAAAGGTTAAAAGAACATAAAAAATATAGTTGTAATCATTATAACTTGAAAGTTTAGTGTCAAAGACTGTGTGTTTCCAGCTTCGATTCATTTGATCCAGTTAGAATTCCAAGTACATTTCAAGGCACCCATGAACATTGTGACGCTCTAATGACACCTGCTGACTCACAGTAACTATTGACAACCTGTTCACATGTCACTTGTCATTCCACAAGTTAACAGAAAGAAGTTCTCTTCTACCTGGACACTAACATTTTTCCTCATGGCGTTTCTCCTTCCCAAAAGTCAACAGATTTTCACCAACATCAAGTTTTGGTTACATCTCTACTTCTCTGCCACAAACCAAACCTCACCGACTTGTAGACCTGTTAAGAAAAGGAAAAATCCAGTGTTGTATTTCCTTTTTTATCTCAGACATGGTGTCTCTTTCTTTTTCCATGTACCTACCATCTTTGCAGCCTCTCTGATACACAGCTATGAAGCTAAAAAAAGCTTTTTTGTTAGCTTTTGGCAAACATGTCATTACATCAAACCGCTATTTTGTCAAAAAATCTCCTCTCTTCTTCAATCTGTAGAATCTTAGTTATTTTCACTTGCATTTGCATTTCACAAGGCAGCTTATGATTTTGGAAACTACATTAAGAGATTAAGATATATATTGTTGGTTGCTGTTGTTACTGCAAATTGCATTAATAAAACAGGAGGAGTAAAAGTGACATCTTGGGGTTTCTGCCTTTTATATTAATAAAATATTAAATTGGCTCCAGGCGCTCAGAAAGCACTAATCTCATCCTTAATTAATAGTTATTCTATTTTACGTGTTTCGTTCATCCCATCTCAGGCCGTCATTTTTAAAGGACTAGTTATTTTCATAGTTGACATTCTGTTCCTGCATTTCTTTTACGAATAAATTTGTTGGTCGGCAAAAAATAAAAAGCAGTCTGCAGTTCTGAAGGGGTGTTCATCCATGCATTATTGATAAGTAAGCAAGGGGGAGCAAGAACTATAAAGGGCGAGATCGGGAGAATAAAGGGGGACACAATTCCCCAAAGCCAGGGTTTTTGCTGATATGCAGTTCCCAGCCATGCTGCGCCTGTGTTAACTATCAGTGGAGAAAGAACACACAGACATGTGCAGATGTGGGGAGTAGGAACAGCTTCTGTTTTGACCTGCTCAGATTGGTCAGTAAAACCAAAGTTATAAGCAAAAAATACAGATATGGAAAAAAAACCTGACAAAACAAGCTTAGTTTCTTGCTTGAGTATGAAATGCAGATATGAAGTGCAAAGTACATTAGTCTGCACGTTCTGTGTCAATGACATGGTATTCTGAAATCCTTATCCCAATCTGTATCTCATGCAGACGTAGTTCATAATGTGATATACACAAGTGGATTAGATATCAGTTCACTTTCTTTGTTGTTTGCTTGCTTTCAGTTTTATGAATGAAATGTTCCAGAACGTGCAGTCATTTCATACCATAATAGTCATTTATCTGGTGGAATTATTTTTTTTGCCCACGCAATGCTGAAGCATTCAAAAAGGCATGATAGTCATCTACCAACAGCAAGTGGGCTGATGAACATAAAAGTCATCGGTGTCAAGGTAATGGTTTTAGGAGGTTTTAGCTATTTGTATTGTCTGTAAACCATGTCTAATAATAGCAATCCACAGTTATTAACAGACCGCTGCTAATTAACTGGTTCCAGTGTTGTGCGGATGTACTTATGTGTTTCCTATAGTGCTCTCTGCATCCTGTCTCTCTTCATTGTCGTCCACTCTGCTTAAATAAACATTTACGGCTTGATGGCACATCCGAAAAGGACCCTGAATTATGTTTGTGTTCTCCTCAATTCTTCAGGCCAAAACGAACCAACATGCTTCAAATTATTACTCTTAATTCACCAATAGACAGGCTATTCCTCGAAATAATTTCTGGGGATTTAATATGAGATTTCATGAACTAAAATGGATTTGGGATTTTTTTCTTTTTTTGCACTGTGCACTGTGCACTGTGTCTTACTCACCAATATCAGTAAGAGCAGTTAGGAGGCACAAGTTGTGCCCAGTGAAAATCTGTAACAAGGTGAAACCTGTCATTAAGACAGATTCCTGTGTTCTTTCTTCTTTACTCCACATGCTCCGTGTTGTGTCGCAACGCGTGAAATATTTTCAACAACTCCTAATTTATTTTTATAAGACTATCTAATGTGATAAAAAGCCAACTAAAATCTAATGAGAGGATAAAGTTCACACCGTGTAGTAAATACTGAGCACATATTTATGGTATTACTCTTTGGCAGACCATCTAAAGAGGCCTTGTATCTAATATTAATCACTAATAGATTATGAAGCAGGTTGAACATTATAAATGAGTGTGTAAATGTGTTGCTAGAAGCTGTTAAGATGCAGCAGTTGGAATTTAGTCAGGTGAGATAGTTAGGCTGTGTGACCTTTTAGCAGCTAAGGCACAAGGATTGTAATGGCAGAGATTAAGACTCTAAAAACAACACATTTTAGTTGTTACTGCCACATTTCAGCGAATAATGTTTCATTTTGGCATGGCATACTCTAGGTATTTTATTGTGTACACACTTTTATGAATTTCTTAAAATAGCATAAAGCACAATTGTCTCCTACCAGAGATATGAAATATGTGGGGCAAAGGGAAGAAGCCCAAAAAATGTGTTGCTGCACTGAGAGTCCTGGGAGGCTCAATCAGATAGCAGTAGTGGCAGATTGGCTGTGTGGGCGCATGCATGACAGAGTAGGAAGCCATCTCTGAAGTCCTGCTGCTCCTCCCTCCCTGCCAAGGTTTCACACTGCCAAATCTCCAGCTGTGATCAGGAGCCTGCAGAACCGCCACCAGCTCTGCAGAGATCTGCTCTCTTCATCACGTTTTATCAATGGCCACTTTCCCACAGTAATGCCTGTGAGTTTGAGGAGGAGACGTGCGGGTTATTTCTGCTGTAGCGTGATTGCACTGCTCGGACCACAAGGATCAAAACCGGTTTTCAGCCTGCAGAGAAGGTTGCCATCTGTCAAAGTGTGTGTTAGATCTGGTGGTTATATTTGAAACCAGGATTTATATGCTGTAATTGCTCCCCTGTGAATGAAAAAATAATAATCTTTGCCTTCCCTGCAGAACACGGTAGCAGCTTCTGACACCATAATGTTGTATGAGGTGTGATGTCGATCAATATTAATTCCAAGTCGCAATCGTTTCTGTGTCCAAACAAGATGAAGAGGATATATACTGCATGATGGCTGTATTGCAGCTGTCCCTGACATAACAGGGTAATTTTTTTCGAGAGAATAGTTATGGATGACAACCTTTTCAATATCTCAGCAAAATTCCAGGCAATATCCTGTTAGTTCACAATCCTGTTTCCACAGCTACACGTGTAGGTGAGGGACAAAACCAGCTAAAGATTAACTGTTTCACTGCAACCTGTTAATGGCCGTCAGAGGTCATGCGGCTGGTGCTGTGGAGGGAAACGTAATAGCTGTCATGGGTAGCAAGGCCAAGCAGAGGTCAGCAACCTTTTTCTGTGGATTTAGCCGCCGTATGGCTTTTAGTGACAGGAGGGAGGTGTGCTTCTATTTCCTGCTATTTCGGTGCCTTACACGAGCTAAACTGCTTCGTTCTCAAATGGGATAAACATACTTGTAGTTCATTATGTTTCTTTATTCCACTTGTTGCTGGAAACATGGTTTGTTTTGAGGCAATAATGATGGATTTAGGCAGCAACATAATCCCAGTCTCAGTTTTTACATCCACACGCCTCAAGGGTAGAACATGCACACTGATCAGAGGCGGATGATTTCTCCCCATTTTTGTCCTCGCATTGCCAGAGTGACAATGGTGCACAAGAGAGGGTGAGGAGGTGGAGGAGGAGGAGAGAGAGAGCAAGGGTAAAGACAGGGAACAGGCATTCCTTGTGTCTTCTCTCACTGTTCTTATGTGGAAATACAAGCGTTGAATAATTCATAGCCTGTGGGAGGTGAATAAAAAAATATGTGCAAGTGATTAAAAGGATGCATGCTGATGAGCGAGAGAGAGGAGGGCTTCCCCCGCTGAGTGATCTCTCACCTGCTTCATCAAATGCAGAGGAGCTAAAATAGCACACGCTCATTTCATTGAGCACAAAGTGTTCAGCCTGCACTGCTAGCCGGATTTTGCCACTTGTAATCACAACACAACGCATATCCACATGCTCTGCTTGATGCATTTGTTCGCTCCGAAGCTCTCTGAAAGCCGTAAAACTGTGTAAATGGAGTGAAAAGGAGAATCCATGTTTAAAGATGGTGAATACTACATCGCTGCAGCATCACGCAGGGCTGTGTCTGCATGCTGGGGTTTCCTATGCAGGGAGATTTGGGAGCAGAGCCGGGTATATTTGGGGTTTATCTCTTTCTCCCTATGATACTCTCTTTCAGTATGTGTGTATAGTTGTGCATGTCTCTTTGCTGACACATCTGAGCCATGCATGTGTGGTTGTTTGTGCGGTACATGGATCATTGGTTCCAGTGTTGAAAGTATCTCCTCACATCCACCCACGCAACACCCACTGTTCTAAATATACACCTCACATGTATGTGAAGAAGCAACACACCCCCAGGCAAGACAAAAGAGCATGATGCACTTTTACTTATTAAAGCGATGTAGGCGGGATGTGCCTAAAGGATGGAGGTTGTAACCCACCGGTTTCATTGAAGCTGTGACAAAACACCAGGGAGCAGAGGCTGGTATATGACGTTTACTGTTATTTTCTTGTATGTGAACATGTGCAGCAGCATGTTTCATAACAAAACGAATGATGTGTGTGTGGCAACACATGAGGCAATGGTGTGAATTGATCTGTGCCTATTTAAGGCAGCACTGAGGGATCCCCTTTATTAATGATGTCAAGCAGCTGGGTGTCCATTCAGAAAAGCAGGAGGAATAATTCATACTGACAACACGCACATAATGAAGAAATGTGTATGGGTAAAGGCTTTCAGACCCGCAATAAAGGTTACATGTTGTGTTACAACAACTGCATAAACTGAAAACTACATCCTCATCAAACTGGACCCCGATTAGCTAAAAAGTGAGTTAGTGAGTTGAGCCAATCAGCCGGCCCAGAAGATTTTAAGGATTTCATTGGAATAATTCTGCCCTCACTGGATCAAAAGAGTCATTTTTAGAAAATTCAGACATATAAAAGTAAAGTTATTTTCATTGTTGTTATTTATTGGGTTTGTGTGGGGCGGCATCAAGATCATGACATCAAGCTTTGACTAATGCCTGCCCTCTAGAAAGATTAGCTACAGTTACCTTTACATTTCTAGTCATTTATTTTTGGTGCAGCATTTATTATTTGTAACTGTCTTTTGGCAACTTAAGGGCAGAAATCAACAACAAGCTGAACATCAAACATGTGTTAATCAACAGTTGCCTAAATTACACTTCCAGTGTCATGAAGCGATATTAGCATTCATTGTGTTTCTGACCAACGAATGAAGCAAGTCCACTATTATATTATTATTATTATTATTATTATTATTATTATTATTATTATTATTATTATTATTATTATTATTATTATTATATACTCTCCTTTTTAGCTCTGTTTTGGTCTACACCAGTCCTGAGAAAGAAATACCTGTCTCGTTTGGCCGTAAATGCTCGATAAAGTTCACCAAATAGTTGCTAACTTTTCCTGTCTGCTGTTTGGTGCTGAGGGGGTAGTGTACAGAGGTTGAAAACGGCCACCTGCTTCTGCTGAAAATGAGTTTGAAAGCTGTTTTTCACAGACGACACTTTGATAGGTCTCGGTAGACCCGGTAGATCGGTTTTGTTGGCTAAAGAATACAAATAATGATGCTCGATCACTGTCACACTGTTATTGCTTAGTGGGACATTTGAATAGGAAAGAGCAATTATGACAAGTCAAAATGTCTGCTGTAAAAAAGGACTACAATAGCAGTGAGACTTGACCAAAACACCCCCTGTAGAGCTGAGGGGTGGTGGTAATTCTGGGTTCATCACTCCTTTCACACCACACATAGTCAGTGGTCCAATTGTTCATATAAAGATATTGATAAGTGAAGCTTTAAAGCCATGTGTGTGTGTGTGTGTGTGTGTGTGTGTGTGTGTGTGTGTGTGTGTGTGTGTGTGTGTGTGTGTGTGTGTGTGTGTGTGTGTGTGTGTGTGTGTGTGTGTGTGTGTGTGTGTGTAGCCTTTACTGAGAGGTTCAGATGTCCATGCCTCTGGTGTGGGTCAGTGTTCTCCAGAGTGGACCAGCATCATGGGGTCCCCAGCTGAACAAATAAATCAATGTTCCCTCTCTCCTTGCCTTGACTCATCAAAGCTCTCCAGTCCCATTCCTTAACATGACCTAAAAATTACAACTGCTAAATTAGTAATTTCACAAGAAAACTTTTAATGGATAGTGTGATGTGATAGAAGAGATAACGGACAGGCCTAAGAATAAGCACCATTATAGACAAAGCTCATCATGAGTATATTTTCACATATTTGTCATAGTTGTGCCATTTGTCACATATTTCTATGCTCATGACATCGTTTGTTATTAGAGGAGTGGTAAGTTCTGATCAGTGTTTGGCTCCCAAACACAATCGAACACTCAGTTTCCTCTTCCTGCTTGTGTGGAGATTGAATAGGAGGCAAGCACTGCTGGTGAGAGTTCACAAAGAGACAGACACAGAGGATGTCTGGGGGACCATTTCTCAAAAAACCACACAAACACATACGCACACACACATTCCTTTGCTTGGAAGAAGTGCATGCCACAGACTTGAGGTCTCAGTATTCAGGAGCTTAGATGACAGCAGGTGTTGACTACACATTTAGACGCTAAGAAAATCTGATAGTAATGTTTATATTACAGCTCCTTTAAGTTGAGTTGGTACCCCATGAACATTTATCTGAAAGGATCAATTCTCTAAAGATAGTATTCTGTCAGAAATGTTCTTCTATTTGAGTTATATCCATCCATTATCCATCATCTTCTCCGCTTATCTAGGGCCGGGTTGCAGGGGCAGCAGGCTCAGTGGTCCACTCCAGACATCCTTCTTCTATAAATCATGAGCTTTGCCTCCCGGTACCATGCCCAGATCAATTCCAACAATGCACTGCACCTGTCCATCTACCGCTCCATTTTACCCCCAGTCCTGAACAAGACCCCCAGATACTTCAAACTTCCTCACTTGGGGGCAGTGACTCTCTCCCAACCTGCAGAATACATTTTACCATTTTGCGGCCGATAACCATGACTATCATATCTAACGCATCACACGCGGCTACAAACTGCCCCAGTGTGTGCTGCAGGTCACGGTCTAAAGAAGCTAAAAGAATCACATCATTCGCAGGGAGTAGAGACCCAATTCTGAGGTCCCTAAACCGGACCCTCTTCTCTCCCCGGTTGTGCCTTGAGATTCTGTCCATGAAAGTCACAAACCAAATCGATTACAAGGTGGACCCACCTGGTGGAGGCCAACATCCACTGGAAACTAACACAGCTCTCATTTTACTTTATACAAGGATTGGATGGATCGTAGCAAGAACCTGGTGCCCCATATTTTTGCAGTAGCCACCACAGGACTCCCCAGTGAATGAGGCCATAAGCCTTCCACCAGTCCACAAAACATATTTGAGTTATAAAATGGCTTTCTTTGCCTGAGGAATGTAATTGTTAGGTATAGATAGAGCGTTTGTGTCACTGTGAGGTTCCCCGGCAACTTCAGAAGGTCACAGTGCCCAGCCGCTGTTCAAAAAGACTTTGTTACAGCACGTAACTCTCTATACGCCAACAACAACTGTCAATTTCAGGCACACCAGCACTGCGGTTCAAGGGATGGTAAGGTCAGTTGGTCGGTCAAACCACCATTGTTGTCCAGAGGGAGATATTTGAACAACTATTGGATGGATGCCATGAAATTTAGTACAAACATTTATGGTACCCAGAGAGCGTATCCAAATGATTTTTCCTCTAGCCCCACCATCGGTTAACATTTGTAATTCTGACTGGAGTGTCTTGACAACTATTGGATGGATTTGTCCAGTTATCTGGTGCATGTGGTGTCTAAATACTTGCAAAACAAAAATGACATTCCCATCAGCCATATTTTGTGTTCAGTGCTTATTAGCCAATATAAGCACATATAACGCAAAACTGAGATGATGAACTTGGTAAACATTACCCCTGCTAAATTTCACCATGTTTGTCACTCTTGGCATGTTAGCATTCTCCCTTTAACACTGCTTTGCCTAAGTACAACCTCTCAGAGCAGACTCTTAGTCTTGCTACAATTATGTTGCGTAAGAAACAAAAGAGAAACAAAGAGTAAGTAAGCTTTGGAGATATTGGTCGGTAGAATTTTGGACTTTGAAAAGAGCCAGAGTAGATAAATCCAGTCTTTATGGTACGCTAAGCTAATCTAGCTCCATACTTGGCACACAGACATGAAAGTGGTATCGATCATCTTCTCATCTAACTCTTAGCAACAAAACACATTAACATATTTCCCAAAATGTTGAACAATTTATTTAAGATGGTTTGATTGGGATGCAGTCATATTTTCGTCTACCTCTACAGTTGACTTCCTGTATAGCAGCCCACGCATTGATTGTTCCTGGTATCCATGCAACAAGAGGTGTTGCTCTTCAGAAGTTGGCGCCAGCAAACTGCAGGGACACCAGTCAGCTCCAGCATGCAACAGGCAGAATGTCTTTGCAGAGTGGTAATTGTTGTAACAAACGATATTTCACATTCTAACTCGACGACTACCTGTCTGGCTTGACTCGGCAGCCATAGTCTCCCATCCTGCTGTATCCTGGTGGCATAAGAATGGTTGTGTGCCATGACGTGAAAGAGTCTACTTTCCCATTGTCCCAGGGTGGACAAGGTGTCTCTACCTTTTTCCCTTGGCCTGAGTCACATAAACTGTACCTCTGTTATTTCCTGTGCTTTTCAAGCAGGCAGTCCGCAGTCCTCACCTATTTGTCTGATGATGGAAAATAGAGCACGTAGCCATGGATTCACTACCTTGTTAGTCATTCAAAAAACTCAGGAAAAATAACAAGGATAATTTCTCATTATGCTCGGATCTAGTGACCTCAGCACCAGATGAATGTGTAGCGATGCATTTCCTGATGAGCTTTCCAACTCATTGACACACCCTGACAGTTATTAAAAGAGATGTTATAATGATGTTTAATCAAGTCAGGAACTCAAAAGAAGTCTGTTCCAATAAAACATTTGGGCAAAGTTTGCCATAGGTCATACAACACTGCAAGAAGATCTACAAAAAAAAATCTGAAACATTGGATGGAAATGATGGCACTGTTCATTACACATAGATTAAACATGGCGATTAAATGAGAATATTGTAAAAAAAAAAAATTGGTTTTATTTATCATTGATCAAAACTAGTTAGTGAATAAGTGACTTTCACATTTGAATGGTGTGTGTTGCAGTCAAACTGTGTCATATTTAAGGCAGTTCAGTGGATTTTCAATGAAAATTCTTGACTTGTAGAGAATACTTTTCAGCTGAAGGTGAACATAAATCACAGTTGGAGTAATTACTCAGCAGAAACAACACAAATATAGCTAATCATAGATAATGACTACAAGAGTCATGAAGTTTGTAGAAAAGTCCTCGACACAAATGAAGTCAAAACATTTAAACATACTGTTCAGGACAGTGTGTGTTCGGCCAACCTGACCTTCTCGGCTCCAGCCTGATGAACCTCAATCAACAATGGCTTTATCTGACAAGACAACGTGCTGGTCGCCATTTATCTTTACCTTAAGGACATAGAAGTATGCATCATGTTAGCAACAAACTAGGTCACTTTATGTTTTTCAGATTTTTGGAGACTCAGTCTCTCACCTACTCTTTGTATAGGCCATGTGGACTCTCATAGGAATGTATTATGTGGTCATGGCCTACATGGTGTATGAGGCTGGAGGTCCAGGAAAGGTTAAGATTGAAGATGCAGTGGCAGCAGTGGGAAGAAGACAGTAATCATGAGAAAGTGGTGGCCTTGTTCACAGACCGCCCACAGTAAACAAACCAGGGTGAAACATCTGGAACTGCCTGAAACATCAGCAAGGTTTTACTCTATGAGTACAGCACCATGTGAAATATCTAATCTGATTTCACCCTGCTTTTACTAAAAGTACATACCATAATATTAATTATCCCACACTGCCTGTCGGGTGTCAGTTTCCCATACATGCAATGACTTAATTGAAGAATATGAAATAAGCAGATGATGTATTGTTTTCCTTATCTCCAGCTCTCTATCTCATCCACTTCCCCCACAACTGAAAACAAACATGATTGTGGTTGTCTATCTTGTATCCTCCCTCTGGGTGAGTGTGTTGTGATGTCACTGTCCCTCACTCTTCGCCCCCCTATAGAGACTCATCACCTATGTCATCCTGTGTTGGCTCAGGTCATGCCCCGGTCTCTCCCCACACAATTTATCTGAGACCTGTGGGTTGGGGTCGAGAGTTCAGGTCTGCACCCAAACGTCTGAGACAAAACAAACACTATAAGAAAAAGGAAATGAGTGTGAAAATGGAAATCTCACCTTGGTGTCAAACCCCATAGTTTGTTATCTACAATGGTGGCGTGTGGGCAGGTCATGCTTGTTAACAGGCCCACGCCTAAAGTATGATGAAGATTTTCCCAGCCATTGCATGAGATTCTTATTAAGAGTATTAAAAATGCTGTTATATCCTAATATGACTTACATCACAAGTTTTATAAATTGCAACCCATTTCTTAGTTAAAGGTTAGTATAATTGTAATAATAGTAATATCAATGAGACTAATAATAATAAAGGTTTATTATTATTAGTCACATTACTATTACTATTACCTGTACCATTAAGCATTTTAGCTTTACTTCCACCCTGAAGCCCTTTTGCTTTCTCGCTCTGCAGGTTTCCATGAATCGTTGTGGTACCTGGACCGTAGTCGTGCCTCCTGCTGTGAGCCGACTGACACCCACTGCTACTTCCATTATTATTATTAGTCACATTACTAATACTATTCCCTATATCATTATTTTAATACTACTATAGTCATTGCTGCTTTTATAAGTAGTCTTAAGTTACTCTGCTTACTACTGTGATTATATGAATCATTTATGTCATATACATTGAATGTGTTGTATCTCTGTTATGCTGTTCATTCTGTACACATGACATCTATTGCATTCTGTCCATCCTGGAGAAGGATCCCTCCTCTGTCGTTCTCCCAGAGGTTTCTTCCTTTTTTCTCCCTGTTAAAGGCTTTTTTTAGGGTTAGGGTTTTCTGTGCCGATGTGAGGGTTCCGGGACAGAGGATGTCACATGTGTTCAGATTGTAAAGCCCCTGATTTTGGGCTATACAAAATAAACTGAATTTAATTTAATTGAAAAATCATTATTGCTTTAGAAACCTTTTAGGTTTCCAGGTCGTGAAAATCTATTCTCCTCGGGCAACTATATTTTTCCACTTTATCCATTCATCATTTACAGCTGCTGTTTTGATGGCTTATTAGAAAGCCCATAACTCATTAAAGTCCTTAAGTTATTCATGAAAGGTATTTTCTCACTTAATATGACACGCCTGCAATTATAAATGTTACTACCTTATTAATAAATGGTTCTTCCACTACAGCAATTCATCATATCTGAGGTTTAAATGTTAAAAGGTCTTTAATGAATAGATTTTGGTTAGACTGACATGTCAATTGGATGGGTCTTTCTGTATAGTTAAGTAAAGACCTACATAAAGAGACAAAGCTAGTTATGCTGGAGGTGGATATCCACCAACCAAAGGGATTTTTCACCGCCTGGCAACCCAAGTGTTGATTGAGGCCAAGTCAGGGGATCACTAAAGTAATTAGGACGCATCCTCTGGTGACTGAATACTAGAATCCATCTAGAACTACTAGATGGATTCTAGTAGTTGTTGACATATTTCAATCTGGACCAAAGTAGTGGACCAACACACCAACATGATGCCAAAAAAATCCTTCTTACTGCTCCATAAAAATAAATCCAGTCTTTATGGTACGCTAAGCTAATCTAGCTCCATACTTGGCACACAGACATGAAAGTGGTATCGATCATCTTCTCATCTAACTCTTAGCAACAAAGAAAAGGAGTTACAACTCCTAAAAGCCTGAAAAGTATTCCTTATTAGAAAGTGGAAGAGATCAGCTTTACTCTATGTTTCATTGGGTGATGTCGGAGAGCGCACACAAGTGCTCTCAGTCATTGTTCATCACAGTCCCTGCTAACACCCCTAAATCTATGGAGTTGTATTTCTCAGTGAAGTGCATGAATCTGTAATATTATCATGTGATTGAATATCAAAAAAGCCGTTGACTGTTATAATCATGCTCATAAGAAAATTAAGTGGAAGCTACAGGGCAGGTTGGCAGCCCTCCTGCTGTGGGAATGGATCTAGACAAGGATAGCGGGTAAACACAAATGTTCCTTGTCTCCAGGCAATTAGGCTAATCTAATTAAGAATTCCATCTATAGTGAAAATCAAATTTAATGAGCTGCTTAAGTTGCCTCAGGTTGGCCCAAGAGTTTTACATCACTGTCAGCAAAGTTATTTCTTCAGAGATAATGTTGTAGAAAACTGTTGTACTATTCTCTGGTCCGCTTACTGAAACAGAAACCACAGCCTACTATACATTGATGATATAATAATACAAGTCAAAGGTCATGACCAGGGCGGGTCAGACATAAATAATGTCCCCAACAGTGGCGCCCCTGTTTTTATAAATACAAAACATACGATTTTTTCAGCTAGTGACAAATTCTCATCCCATTCAGGAGAATAATTCACTGCAGGATGTGTGATGATAAATATTAATAATCTAGGGGCCTGATGTTTTGAGAGCCGCTGATTCCGGACCAGAAGAGCCAAAACATGCTTCAACAAATGCCAACATGACTGTGAGAAAATATTAGATAAGACAGATTCAGGATACAATTATGACTTTTGTTTGGGTGACCACTTAATGGTTTTAGTTGGCTGCAACTTAATCTGTCAGCTAAATGATCACTTGTTGTTGATTGTTGAAATATGTACAGTAGGTGTATGTATAAAATTTATTGATTAAACCAATTATATTGTGCGGGTATTTGGATTTACCCTTACACATGCTACAGAACCATTCAGCAGTATTTTTCTTTATATTTTGAAGTACATTTTTGACATCGGAAACAACAGTAAAATGATTGAAAGCTCCAGAACAGCTGTAGCATTTATATTATTTAGTTTTTTGTTTCATATATGTCCTTTATCTATCTTAAAGGTGAATGGCAGTTAATCCTGCATTTTAAATGTGAGTTTGCCTCCATTTGTCCTCGTCTGGCCCTGTGTATGCACGTTTCTCTGCATGTGCATCCACCACCCATTAAAGATAGAAACTGCAAAGTGATCCTGGTATGTCAGGATGGAACACAAGCTTACGTCAATTCAAGCAGAGCAACATCACTGCCTTAAAGTCTTCCTGCGAGAGCGTTTCCTCCTCCCCCTGTGCAGATGTAGTGTCATACAGTCAATGTTTTACACCAGTAAGATATGCTGGAGGCTTCAATGTCTTATTGGGTTTGTGTGATCCGAGAAATCCCCAGATCAACAGCCATCTGATTCTGACAAAAGTTGTCGTCTGTGCAACATCACCCAGGGCAGAATGAGGACGCTCACTTGCAGCTGCAGGCAAACAAACAATTGCGGCTGGGGGTGTGTGGGGGAGACGGAGAGAGGAGCTTCACCCTGTTGGGGGCCCTGCAGACTCCTTTGAACAGTTCTCTGCTTCTCATTCCAAAACAGCACAAAGTCAGCAGAAGCAAAAGAAAGAGAAGCCCCTTGTCACCTTCAGACCAGCAGGAAAAAGGCTGAATGAAGCTAAAGCAGACATCTGAGAGGCTCGCAGTGTCCCAAACTGCACAACAGAGAAATGAACTGCCAAGAGCCTGCTGGCCAGACAGGAGTGTGAGTGACTGATATGTGGTGATGAAATAATTATTTATGTTGATCTCCTATTTCACCTTCATGCAATGCACAACAACATCTGTAGATATTTTTACTTCTGTGTTTGTACACACATTAGTAAGACAATCCTCATTGGTTTCATGTATGCATATATGCTGTACACGTGCACGTGTAAACACCAAGCAATGCTACCCTCCAGATCTTGCCGAAGCATTCTCTTTGAAACCGAAGTGCTCGCCTAATTCAGCATAAAATTGAGGAAGCTGAATATGATCTGCACCTCAGCACGGCAGAACACAGACGCCCCTGAACCTCATTCAGCTGTGAAACGAACGGCTGATGAGGAAGCTGTCTCTTGTTTTAATGGGTGACTAATGGCGACCTCCTGAAAGCCCACTAACAGGAAGAAAAAGAAAGGGAAGTCTTTGATATTTCCTTTTTCCTTCCTCTGTTGTGAAGGCGTCAGAGGTGAGGGTTTGCTCAGCCTTTTGAGTGTATGGTTTTGGCAGCGACGGAGCCACCAATCCCGCCGTTGCTCCCCTGGGAAAAGGTGGTGAGGTGGTGTAACAATATATGGAAGATATTTCACCGGCTTCTGGAAAGGTCGGAGCACTTTGCCACAGAGAGGAGAGGTGACACAAGTGTCCCATTGACCCGCAGCAGGCTTTTCATTACAGAGGCTGACCTGCTCCAAAATATCTGAGTCACTGTGGAAGATACAGATACAGAAATATATAGGGAAACCTATGCTACTGTTAGCTGCCGCTATATCTGCTTTTTCAGGATTTTAAGCACTCAAACTCTAAACATCAAATATTCCCCTAAATTACATTTTCAATCCCTTTTTTTAACAATAGCCATTCAATGTATTTACATACAGTAATTACTTCTCTATATAGAAGTTTTCATTGTTAGTGGTGGGTTATGCCACTCTTGTGCTGGACTTAAGTAACCTTCCTTTGCACGGGGGATTCACAGGAAATGATTTTAACTTGTAAAACATGGGTTTTATTGTGAAGCAGTCATTTTCAGCTTTTTTTGTCAGCAGATCAGTTTTAAATATATCATAAACTATAGTGATTTATACATATCACAAGGCATCCTTAATATCGTTAAATAATCAAATAAAACAATTGTGATCGCTCGATCACATCAAATCAAAACTTTTAGATTTTTTTTTTTACATCATCTGTACAAAATAACCTAAGCTTTCTTAGGTTCTTTTGGCTCATTGTTTATTTACCGTACTGTTCAGTTTCACTACTATCACTCAAATGCCCACCAACTGGACTTGGGAAACTCTGATAAACCCACTGCACACACCTGCCCAGAACCAAATGGCAGACAAACTAGCAAGTAACGTTTGCTATTGAAAAAAGTAGACCTCTAGTTTAGCAGCTAGACTCAGACAGTCTTTCAGGAGAAACCTAAGACAACAACTTAAGTAAAAGAGAATGAATCTTGGACCTCAAATTAATGCTAATATCTTCTGGATGTGTAAATGGTCTTAATTGACCATGTTAAAGTGTGTATCATGTCAAATTGAGGATTATAATCAAATGTAATTCCATCCAGTATTGGGCAGTAAATGAGTAATCTCTATATGTCCCATAGCAAAAATGTTGTTTTAAAGAATGTTAAACATGCCTTATTGACAATGGTGTAAGGGAGGAATAAATACTTACAATGTGTATGAATACTGGGAAGTTATGGTTAAAAACCCAGCTCGGCACAGCTTAAATCAAGGACATTTCCGTCTCCTGTCTCTCATCCTCTCATCCTGCAGTTGGCTGGCTGTCTCCTTCCTTCAAATATATAAATATTACTTCTTGAAAAGAATAAACTGTGTTTTTTCTGCTTCTACATCAAACATTTGTTTGCTTTTTGGCCAAAGCATGGATCCTTTTAGCCTTTATTGTTCCAAGCGTGGCTATATTTGCATTCAAGTAGCAGCAGAGCTGTGTGACAGGAGAGGGAGGTTGGCATGAGGCTGGGTGCCAGGTGTGGATGGTGGGTGGGAGGTAGACAGTAGGCGGTGGGCGTTTTGTCCTGATGTACCATCAGACCGCAGCCTCTCACTGTCATTGTGACTGGTCAGAATGACTCATGAAATTCAATTTAATAAATGGAAAATGAGAGTGCCCGCTGCTTCCTCAAGGTGTCCAGTGACAGGGTGTGCCGCCAGCCAGAACTAAAATATTGGCACCAGTAAAAGTCCGGATGAATTGTATCAACAGTCTTATGACTGTAAATAGTATTCTTATTAGGTATACTATAGAATGTGCATCATCATATCCTCGTGCAGATTTGGGAATTAAATTAGCAACTATTACCAAGTGTAGTCTTTGAACAGTATGTGTCGTGCATACCCCTACAGCTGGCAGGATTTCTGTGGCCTTTGACACATTTTTGAGAACCTATTCCTTTTTTTTCTATCCAAATTCCTTTTTTTCAAGAATTTAGCAAGAAATGTTGAAGACAATATTAATATGGTTATTGAGAATGTATTGTACTGTGGTGATCAGGACATGATCAGACTTCTGATTCCTCAGAAGTTCTTCATGAAAAAGTGTCATGAATCTGGTTCAGCTGAGAATGTAGTGTCAACGTAATGCTTCACATCAATTTTTTCTTTTTTACAAGACCCCTCACCCACTGCACTGGCCAATACCCCCAGAACAATGCAGCCAAATAACATTGTTGTCAAAAATAGAATGACTTAACCATGTCTGCCTCCGGCTCTTTGTGAGCGCTCGTACTTACGGTACATTTGTTTCTGTTAGAAGGGGACCGTCTTTCACCCCAGCCTGAGCCTGAGCCTTCTTCCTGTTGATTGACGCCACCTTGGTCCAAGTCTGCACTCAGGTCACCATGGAGTGTCACTTTCACAACAAAAGTGCAGTAATATCAGCTTCCTGACAGTTGACTTTTTGCATATATATTTCTTTCCATGCAATATCCAAGAGGACGGACTGTCAAGTTTATCTTGTTTATTTAGTTATGCTTTGCTATGGCTCTCAGACAATGCCAGGACTTATGTCATAGGGCTATGGGCAGCGTCAAACTAAAAAAACAAATCTTATTTTGATTGTGTGGTATCAGTTTATTGATATGTACACATAAACTGCTAGCCTTAAACCAGGGACCACTGGAGATTATTCACACTGACACGTCACTATCATAACTTTGCGATATTAAATATATCAGTTGTGAATGGAATAAGGTGCCTTTTCATGGACAGCATTTCAGTGTCTCTCTACTGTCTAAAACCACTGTTCCTTCCAGTTTATTTCCAGGTTTATGAAACTTAGAGGCCACTTTCATCAAGTTCACATCAACTTAAAGAATAGGTTCACATTTTTCAAGTCTGTCTTAAAACTATACATACATGCACAAATGTACATTTACATATCCTGTCCCTGTCAGACTGGAGAGCTTTTATGCTTTTGTTTGTTTACACATTCTTTGTGGACTTCACAATAGTTGTTCAGAAGAAAATAATCATTAGTAAGAAAAGGAAAGACCCCCGTTTTGTGTCAATTGTGCTCCTTACAGCCGCAAACTGTGACTTCAAACGTCTACTTCGTAGGGCTGATAATGCCACTGGACACAGTGCTGGAAATTGCCTCAATAATAGCTTGCTTCCTCCGCATGTCGGCAGTAGTGGCATTATAAAATACAAAATGTAACTGCAAAACAGCTGCTAGTATATACAACATGGTCAGCAACGACTGTAATCTGATATCCATATTGGTTTGATTAATTAACCACTGGTAGTAGATCGGTAATCAAGGCTGTTGTTTCTTCTGGTGGCGTGATGAATTAGGGAAGAAAACATTGTGACTGCTAAAACCCAATCAACTAGCAAACGCGGGTTTCTACATCATCGTTTTCAAAAGTTTTCAAAAGTGTTCAAACTAACATGGCATAGGTAGCGTTTTCAAACCCCTCCAAAGTAGTGTGGACGCTAGGCTTAAACGTAGAGACGTAGTAGTGTGGATGTAGCCTAAATCCCCCATAACCCGATTCTAATGAAAGAGACGGAGTACAAAATCCCCAATCTTTCTGTATATCATTGCAGTTACACGTTGAGCCATGGCTGTGTCCATATAACGTCCTTTTTCTCAGCTATTAGCCTTTTTCATGCGGGCGGTCCCAGTGCCTCTGGTTAGAATCTCAGAACTTTTTAGAAAAATGAATGTTGCTGGTGAGTGGAGTGCTTTTATAACCGTAGGCCTTGTCTAGCTAGCTCTGATGTTACGGCTGTCAGATTGAGCGTTGACAAGCTAATCTATACAAAATATATGGGGACACAGACACTGACCCACCACAAACAGATGTGTGCACCTACAAACATCTGCATTTATGTTAATGTGGCCAGCAAGCAGACCCAAACATCTTCACACACTTCTTCTTTTTGATGATTGGCTCATTGGTCTTTGGAACTAGCAACTTGATCACTTAATTTTCCATTTTCTTCTAAAACTGTAATCAGATAATCAACAAATTTATAAAGAGCAAAAGAACACAAAACAAGTGCAAAACAGCACACATGCTGTACAGTGGCGACATGCTGCTAAAACTTTTAACAAAAAAAAAGTAACATTCTGCATTTCCTGCTTTCTTCTTCTACAGTGGCCTTACCATGCACTGTTGGAGAGTAACTCCTCCATGAACTGGTGCACATATGTACACAATCATTGTTCTTCACACTGCACAGGATTGTGTCTACGCCTGGATCATGTTGACAGTTGAAGTCATATCAAGTAGGGATCTTTTAAAGTTAGTTTTTTTATCTCAAAATATAAAATTCGGTATTAAGTAAAATTAACTATATATATAATATTACTGTACTAAAAGCACTGGAAGATACGTGTTTTCTTTGACTCAATAAGCCTCATATTAACTGCAGTTGAACTTTCAACTGCATTTTTGCACAGAATGAATCTCTTCCGGACCAGTATGGACAGGACTCAGGAGAAACGATTACAGCAAACACTAAATCTTTCAAAATACATATGGGCATGTGTACAGTAAGACCCACTTGAAAGAATGCCCACCTATCTTTAAACTTTCTTTGGAAGAGAGGTGAGCTGATTGTGTTCCCAATTACTGATGGAAATCCCCCTGATTGTGAAGGGGATTTCTTTTTTAATTGAGCTTTTTTCTTCTATCGGTGGGGTGGGGCTTTCTTCCATATCTGTGCATCCACCTCTTTTACCCCGTCATGAACTACTGTCTACACTAGGCCAGACTAATCAGGATCACTTTCCCAAAACTGCTGCTTCTAAAAGGGATTACAGTTGTTAATCTATCGCTTTAGCTGACTCTCACAGACCGGCCTCAGAGCCAAGTCTGTCTGCTTTACTGACTCCACTTTCATCTGCACAACACCGGGAGCAGTGAGACGCCTCTGCAGCAGCTGATCTCAGTCGTCTTAATCGGATGCCATTGTGCTCTGCGAACACCTCAAAGAACCAGCCAACTTATCAGGATGCAAACAAGGCTCATAGGTAAAGACACCACAGCTCACTTTGGGACTGTTTTTTGGGTTTGGACCGTGACAACCTATGACCTGCCCTGCAATTCAAACTCAAGTGTTGTTGAACGGAACAATGACAATTTGAAAAGGCTATTTCAACCCAGTGATTTACTCATTGGCCTGCTCTGTGAGATCAAAAGGGCTTTAAGTCGCTTCACATTCTTTCTCTGCATTTGTCACAGCGCTGGATGTAAACTAATGTAAGCTGCAGGGTATAAATGACAGAATATTTTCCACACTGATTGGAAATGTAGCTAATGGCTGTAACAGTGATAAGTAGACTCCTAAAAAGATATTAGCAGTCAATGTTCCCCTGCTGTTTTGGTGCAATTTTCCTTGAATGAAAGCCATTGTGAGCTAAAGGACAAAGCAACGTTCTCCTTATAGCCTATCTCTCTTGAGTTCAATTTAAGAGGAAATGAATGTTTGGCTCTTTTAGATTGCTTCCTCCAGCGGGGCCCATTGCGCTGGCTAGCTGCTGCTTTATCACCTGGAAGGAGAGTAGTCATTATCCACCGCTGGCTAACGTTATATCATGACCGCAATAGCTGGCAGACACCTGTGTGAGCTATATCACTGGCAGCACAATAACCAGGTTAGCAGGTGTATCAATTGGGTTAGAGTTAAGTTGAGTAGGCCACAGATATGTCTTTGTGACAGATTGGCTAAGAGACGCACAAATGGCAACATCAGTCAACGGACTGCATGAGATGCAGGAAGTAGGGACCTCACATAGAGAGGCAGTAAAGGTGACACTGTTTGTTTTTCTCTCGACCACATGGACAAAGATCGCCCCAGTGACCTTTAACCGCAGCCAGTTATCTGATGGGCGGCTGTGTGTGTTTCAGAGAGGGTCACATTCAATATGAGGATGCCTCTGGTTTCTCCCAGGCAGAATGGCGCCCTTTGTCCTGGAGACCCCAGGGATATGGGGCATTTGAGGGGAGATTTAAGAGTTAGTGAGGCTGTATGGGTGATGTCCTAGAAGCCTGACTAGAAGACCAAGGTACCCCTGCCAGATATTAAGGATCCACCCTTTGATCCCCAGTCCCTCCTGATGCTTAACTGAAGAAGCAATAGAGGCCTGGGCAGTGGAATGAACGGGAGGCTTTCATTCAAGCTTTTGTCTACAGTCTCTGTCTGTCTCCATGCATGTCTCTGTGAAGGGCTGCTGTCCTGCTAAGCCTGTCCATCACAATAAGCCTTTTGATTCGTTAATGGGGTTGGGATGGGGTCAGAAGAAGGGGACGGGGACATGAAGTAACTTGAAAGTGGATGAAGTTTGAAAAAGCACCTGCAATCTGTCAGAGCCCGGTAAGAAAATTGAAAGGCGTGTGTTGGCTCAGATATTTTAATGTGTTTGTGTTAATACTCTGGTATAGCTTTCATAATGAGCTGTGTATGATACAACAACGTCTTGCTCAGCTATGTGTGTGTGTGTGTGTGTGTGTGTGTGTGTGTGTGTGTGTGTGTGTGTGTGTGTGTGTGTGTGTGTGTGTGTGTGTGTGTGTAAGTGGATGCTGGCCAAAAACAGCTTCTATAACAAGTCAATTAGAATAGGATTAAGGGATTGAGATCCGTGACTCTCCCGACAGACTGAAGGGGAATCGGAAAGGAAAGTGAGAAGCTTGTCTGTGTGTCTGAGCTAGCAGACAAACAACAGAGCCAAAAGAGCGTATTCTAATATCAATTTTCACAGTGCAGAGATGACGGGGCAGGGCTGACACTGAGGCTAAATACCGTTTTGATCACCGGTTCAAATAGCATGAACTGTGCCTGTGCAAGCAGAAGAGGCTGTCATTAAAAAGGCATGTAGGTAGTTTATTATTTTTGTTCAGTCATAACACAATCGCCAAGACACTTTCAAGCATTACAGCATAAGTAAACTTGCTCATGAACAACTTGATGCTTCATATATGGTTTTGCATTCAGTACTATATATAAACGTTGCAATACATAAATAACAATAACTGTGCGTCTCATATCAATATACACATTCAGCACATAAATACATGTGTACAATGACACAGCATAGAAATATAACTCGGTGCCTTATGAAACCATGGAAAATATACAGATTCCTTTTTCGATCATCACAACAAATCTTGCTGGAAAAATTGCACAGATTTCTCACTAGAATACATAACAAGTCCTCCTGAATAAATGAGTGAGAACTCAGTGGGGTGTAATTCACAGTCGATAACATTTAGTGCATCCCAGACCCTGTAAAACGAACCATGAACACAGTCACATGATCTCAAGACAAGCTCACTGAACTTCACGGGGTAAAAAAATGAGAAATGGAGTGCCTGAGGTGTGTGTGTATGAATTTGGCAAGCACTGTTTATGCGTGTGTAGCTTCACTCCGGCGGCCATGTACTCTTAGCTCATTAGGAACATCTGGAACATCAGGACATGCAGATTCATGCGAGTGTTTGAGATGCATGAAAATAACGATGTTGGTTTTAAACAACGAGTTGCATTTTACGCAGGTTGATTTTGAAAAGTGTTGTTGTCTCTTCGCATTGCTGATGCTCCCTCCTCCCTCTGATACCAGGCTGTCCCTCACTTGATAACATTAGCATCTCTGCAGCTTCCTCTTTGTCTCAGGTGTCAGTAGACTCTAACTCTGGGACAAAATAGACTGCAGCTCTGCTCCTGACACTGGACTCCCGGTGGGAAAGGCAAGACCTCACACCCCTCACCCTCCCCGCTTCCTCCAACCAACTGCTGACTGAGTGGTGTTTCACCTGATGGCCGTGCTGTGTGCTCCTGGACTTTGAAAGAAAGGTCAAACTACTGACTCCTCTGACCACTGGCTTTGAAATGGAGCGTGTTTATTTGACTCAGTTCTGCTATTAATAGCGCCGTGCCGTTCACTTGCCCCACTGAGAACAGCGCATCACGTGGCAGGTCATGTGGCTGACATTGGCACATCAGCGACTCGCACTAAAATGAAGCAGAGACTAATTTTACCTGACATTGAACAAGGAGGATGAGGTCTAAAGTGTACTAGGGTGTGCTGGTGTTTATAGGATGACGCTGTGTAAAAAAAATTAGGGCATGACTAGGGGATCTGAAGCTAAGTTTGAGTTCAGTTGTAACTTCGACTGCTGGATAACCTGCTTTATGGCCAATCATTATGCTGAAATAAGACCTACTGCTTCACTACGCATGCATGAATGCGGATCGAACCCTCACAGCACAGTTCGTAAAGCGTTCCTCGAACGCCTTTGTCATTTATGTTGTAAGGGAGGAACACTAGGTGAGTCACGCCTGCACTACGACATGGCCGATCATCTTAGCAACCATGCGATGAAGATGTTACAAACCAGGGTTCAGCTGAGGAGTGATACAGAACTTTTTGTGTTCATGGATGTCGCAGTGCAGCACGGGATGCCCTCGCTCTATATAGTTTGGGACAGTCCCAAGGCCGTGGCGATGGATGCCATTAGGAGGGCCGAACTGGCCAGGATCACTGCGCCCCCCGACCGAAACACCTGCCGACCGTTCAGGGGCTGGACCGGTCTGAAGGTCCCCACCATCTGCTTCCCATTGCGGAACTTGAGCTCAGAGAACGCCCGCAGCTGGAGGATCAGAAGATAAACACAACAGTTATGCTCCAGAATTTGGAAGGAGATCATCAAGGTGTGTAATTTAACTGATCCCGATAATGCAGAGTTTTTTTCGGAAATTTTACATTTAACTTTTACTCTGAGTATTTCCATTTGATGCTACTTTATAGTTTGGCTCCTCTACATTTTATTTACATTTTACTCCGCTTTAGTTATCTGACAGCTTTAATTAGATACTTTACATTACATTACATACACTACTTTACTGATTAATAACTTAAACAAGAACACGAATGCTTATTAAAATACCATACATTTTTAACCAGTGGTTACCCAATGTTATGCGACCGCTTACAAAAGAGCAGTGTCTAGTTGGGGCCCCTTGTCAAATTTCAGATGTCTTTGAGGTCCACCAAATTCCAACACATCCCCCTTTAAGTTCTCCAATGGAGGCCCACATAGGTGAAGCTATTCAGTATTTTTCACAAAAAAGTAGTAAACTAAGGTTAGAGAACAGTACAAAGAAACAATACAAATTTGTGTAACACCACTTTTCTTTTTCTTCTTCAATACCTTATTAACCAGTTTTTGGAATGTTGTATAATAAGTACAGGATCTTAATACTTCTCCACCATTCAGGGAAACTTTCAATGACTGTAGTTTTAACAAAAAGCACTCTGCTTTATAAACAAAACACAGAAATAAAATAATCCATCACTGCTTCTGGTCTATGATCCTAACCTGTTCCATGCTCAGAGCGATGGGATTCTCAAACACAGTCCAAATCACAGCCTCAGTGCACCCTGGGGTGGTCAGAGAGCCCTTGTAGCGGTAATAAGTGGTCAGATTCTGCTCAGGTGGGATTAGTTGTGCCAGCGAGATGGAAGGGAGAGAAGTATTGCCATCTGAAAACAGAAACGTCACAGATGAAACGTTAGCAGCACCGCTGTGCAGCCTTGTCTTAAGTTGGTTATTTTGAACCTGAGTACCTACTTGCAGCTTTGATGCTTTGCAGAGCGTTGATGATGGGCTCGTACTTCCGGTTTGCACTATTGGACCTCTGAGAATGGAAACATACACATATCAACACTGCTTCATACCGACCTGAGGTCTGTTTAGTTTTAGCATTTTGATATGAATGATACTGTCATCAAAATGGTTACCTCGTAGAAGAACCCGAGGACTGCGACTCCCTGCGGGTCTGATAGTGCTGTTGTCAGATCAGTGTAATGGTTCTTCATATGAACAATGTGCAGCTGTAGAGGCAAAATTACTGATGTTAAGTTTTTTACAGCGTACGTGGAAAGCAATTGTAAATGGAACCCATAAGAAAAGTCACAACTTTTTTATCAGTTTAAAGACATTGTTAAAGACGTGCTCTAACAATAGGCGCGGATACCTAAGATATCAGTTAAAGTCTATCGGTTATTTATTAAAAACGTGTCATCAAGGACTTGATTGATAGATAGGGCTTTCTTAACCAATATAACAATCATCACTTAGTCACGCATTCACTTATAGTGATTGAGAGTACCCATAAAAAGTAAGTTAAATTGCCCAATCAGTATTTTTGACTATTTAAGGGATAAGTCTGGTGATTTTATATATTGGCAAAAAAATCCACAAACAGACCATAGCCAACATTTAATTAATCCTACTAACAAGTCTGTGTGTATGTAGAGTTACATTGTTTTAAAATACATATTAATAATAATAATGATAATAAGACATCAATATGCCTGATCATCAAACTGGGTGACATGTTCCTTTAGGGCGGCTGTGGCTCAGTGGAGAGCAGTGTCGTCCCCCAATCAGAGGATCGGTGGTTCGATCCCTGGCTCCGGCAGTCGATGTGTCCTTGGGCAAGACACAGGCTGTTCCTGCGGTGTATGTGTGTGTATGAATGTTAGTTAAGGTCCTGATGGACAGGTGGCACCTTGCATGGTAGCTCCTGTCATCAGTGTATGAATGGGTGTGAATGGGTGAATGATTAGTAATGTAAAAGCGCTTTGAGTGGTCGGAAGACTAGAAAAGCGCTATACAAGTACAGTCCATTTAGTGCAACAAATACTGGCAATGTTTTTTTTTTATACCATTCTGCTGCTGTAAATACTCACAAGTACGTCAAACCAGTGGCTGAAAATAGTTTGTCACAAATGCACTATTAACTTCTATTTAAGTAAGGTTTTCTAAAACTAGAGTGTCCAGGGAACTATTGAAAAAAACAACGCCTATGTATTTGTGGCTTGTTTTTTAAAGATTTATGTTTTGAGTAGGAATGAATGGGGTTGAAGCTGGAAGCCAGAGACATGGTAAAGAGTCCTGGAAGTATTGAAGGATGGACTAATGCACTGTTATTCTTGGTCTTTTAACGGGAAAAATATAGAACATCACCAGCCTTACCATTTAGATTTACGCTATATTCACATACATATTTGAAATGTTGAATTTATAGGACAGATCTCTCTTTTTATGATAATAGTTCAAATATTTGGTCTGTTTTACTTTTGACTTTCCAGCTTTTATGTGTTTACAAACCTTTTAACAGTTTCAGTTTATGTCTTGACTGAAGACAGGATGAGTGTGTTTTGTATAGCAAGGCTAAGGTACCTCCATGGGATACTGCTCCCCATCGATGGTGTGCTCTGAGCCAGGCCCTCCATTGCTGCCCCAGTGCAGGTGGAACTGCACAGCCTTGTAGCTGGTCGGCAGGTCTCCACCTGAGATGGTGCTCAGGATAGGCACTCCAACCTGAACTGTGGGCAAGCATCGAGCACAAAGACAATAGTCACACATAAGCTCACGGCACTGATGGCTATCTGATGGAAAGTTTATGATATGCTCACCCGAGTGGCCGTTGTTCTTGATTGTGGCTCTGAAGATCTGCTGGTAGTTGTCGAACTGGAAAGGAGTCAGCCGCTCGTCTTTCAAAGTCTTTCTTGTGACGATGTTGATGGGCGACTGGTTTCTTCCATCACAGTCGCTGTTAGCGTGGTTCCAATTGTCTGGCGCTAAAACAAGAAAAGGACCTAAGTTAAAAAAGTTGGACTGTTGGTTTTAGAGTGAGTCATTGCACCGTGACGGGTCTTATCATGGTTCGTAATGATCTTCTTTTGGGAGGTGACATAGTCTACACGTGTTTTATTGAATGATCGTACTTGTGCTTTTTGAAACAGATGATCACTTGATTTTAGTTGAATGTCTTTAGCATTGGGTAGGCATATTTGGTAATGTTTTAGATTTTTTTTTATTCCTTGACACCTTGTGTGCATGGGATACCGCAGTGAGTCCTCAGTCTTCTCAATAGATATGTCACCTTTACATCTCTTATTTAAAAAGCATCATATTTAATTTGCAGCTGAGCAAACTTTATGTCCGTCTTACAGACGTTAAAAAAGTGTTTTCTAAGAACTTCTTTCAGATAGAATCCAATAAATTGGAAGTTGTAATAATAGGTTCAGATTCTTAATTTAGTCAAATTTCTTCACACTTAGATAGTAAGCATCTATACATTGGGTGGTGTTACATTTAAGATTCGATTTTAAGGTTGTAATGATCACCTACAGTATGAGGCATTTATGGGATGGGCTCCTGATTATACTTCTGACTTAATTACCCCGTATAAACCTGCGTGTAACCCTAGATCTCAGGTATGTCTCTATTAGTTATTCCCAAGTCCAGGCTGAAAACCAGAGGAGCCTCTTCAGTCAAGCAACCTGCATACATGCTGGCGATCTCTTTATCCTCTTATAAACACATTATTTAAGAATACAGTTTTCTCTAAATAATTAATTATGTGCTTTCCCTGCATGTGTTCTTTTTAAGTTAAATAAGTTAAATTGCTCTTTATTTTAATTGTTTGAATTTTATTGCACTTCACATCCGTTGGATTTACGTCTTATGTGAAGCACTTTGTAGCTTGCTTTTGAAAAGTGCCATATAAATAAAATTATTTTTATAATCAAACAATGTTACACTTTCTGTATTTAAATAAGCTTACCATTGCACTGATGATCACAGGCGAACTGGGACTGATAGCACCAATCTGAAACACAGAAAATTAAAAAAATATATTGTCAAGGCAAAAATCTAACAAGATTCTAGCTTGAGATTTGATGTTTAGGATAACAACACACACAAAGTAACAGTCACCCTGCACATCAACAAGCCGCAGCCTATTGTGAGGGCAGAATGGGATGTTTCTGTTTAGAATATATACAATGACAACTGTCCAGCTAGATTATTTGTGTTTTTACAAATGTGTCCTTTTATTATTAATAATTATTTTCCCTTATTGCAAACAGTGAATTGTTCTCCAATGAATGGGATTGGCTCCTGACTGTTATTCCCAGCCATACAAATCCCCCTAATACACAGGAACTGTCTTCCTATTCACAAAAAAGTTGGTGTTTGAGCTTTATCTTTCAGAATAAACACAGCCAATCTTTTGCATCAGCGCGGTCCCATTCT